>NW_027441005.1:0-47543 GCF_031893055.1 Leptodactylus fuscus
TGGGGTGCTGTGTATTAAACTATTAGAGGGGTGCTGTGTATAACACTATTAGGGGGTGCTGTGTATTAAATTATTAGGGGGGTGCTGTGTATTAAACTATTAGGGGGGTGCTGTGTATTAAACTATTAGGGGGGTGCTGTGTATTAAACTATTAGGGGGTGCTGTGTATAACACTATTAGGGGGTGCTGTGTATAAAACTATTAGGGGGTGCTGTGTATTAAACTATTAAGGGGGTGCTGTGTATAACACTATTAGGGGGGTGTTGTTTATAACACTATTAGGGGGATGCTGTGTATTAAACTATTAGGGGGGTGCTGTGTATTAAATTATTAGGGGGGTGCTTTGTATAACAGTATTAGGGGGGTGATGTGTATAACACTATTAGGGGGTGCTGTGTATAACACTATTAGGGGGTGCTGTGTATTAAACTATTAGGGGGGTGCTGTGTATAACACTATTATTGGGGTGCTGTTTATTAAACTTTTAGGGGGGTGCTGTGTATAACACTATTAGGGGGGTGCTGTGTATAACACTATTAGGTGGGTGCTGTGTATAAAACTATTAGGGGGGTGCTGTGTATTAAATTATTAAGGGGGTGCTGTGTATAACACAATTAGGGGGGTGCTGTGTATAACACTATTAGGGGGGTGCTGTGTATTAAACTATTAGGGGGGTGCTGTGTATTAAATTATTAGGGGGGTGCTATGTATAACACTATTATTGGGGTGCTGTGTATAACACTATTAGGGGGGTGCTGTGTATTAAATTATTAGGGGGGTGCTGTGTATAACACTATTAGGGGGGTGCTGTGTATAACACTATTAGGGGGGTGCTGTGTATAACACTATTAGGGGGGTGCTGTGTATAACACTATTAGGGGGGTGCTGTGTATTAAACTGTTAGGGGGGTGCTGTGTATAACACTATTATTGGGGTGCTGTGTATTAAACTATTAGGGGGGTGCTGTGTATAACACTATTAGGGGGGTGCTGTGTATAACACTATTAGGGGGGTGCTGTGTATTAAACTATTTGGGGGGTGCTGTGTAAAACACTATTAGGGGGGTGCTGTGTATAACACTATTAGGAGGTGCTGTGTATTAAATTATTATGGGGGTGCTGTGTATAACACTATTAGGGGGGTGCTGTGTATAACACTATTAGGGGGCGCTGTGTATTAAAATATTGGGGTGCTGAGTATAACAATATTATTGGGGTGCTGTGTATAACACTATTAGGGGGGTGCTGTGTGTTAAATTATTAGGGGGGTGCTGTGTATAACACTATTAGGGGGGTGCTGTGTATAACAGTATTAGGGGGATGCTGTGTATAACAGTATTAGGGGGGTGCTGTGTATTAAACTATTAGGGGGTGCTGTGTATAACACTATTAGGGGGTGCTGTGTATTAAACTATTAGGGGGGTGCTGTGTATTAAACTATTAGGGGGGTGCTGTGTATTAAACTATTAGGGGGGTGCTGTGTATAACACTATTATTGGGGTGCTGTGTATAACACTATTGGGGGGTGCTGTGTATTAAACTATTAGGGGGGTGCTGTGTATAACACTATTAGGGAGGTGCTGTGTATAACACTATTAGGGGGGTGCTGTGTATAACACTATTAGGGGGGTACTGTGTATTAAATTATTAGGGGGGTGCTGTGTATTAAACTATTAGGGGGGGGGGTGATGTGTATTAAACTATTAGGGGGGTGCTGTGTATAACACTATTAGGGGGGTGCTGTGTATTAAATTATTAGGGGGGTGCTGTGTATTAAACTATTAGGGGGTGCTGTGTATTAAACTATTAGGGGGGTGCTGTGTATTAAACTATTAGGGGGGTGATGTGTATAACACTATTAGGGGGGTGCTGTGTATAAAACTATTAGGGGGGTGCTGTGTATTAAACTATTAGGGGGGTGCTGTGTATAACACTATTAGGGGGTGCTGTTTATAACACTATTAGGGGGATGCTGTGTATTAAACTATTAGAGGGGTGCTGTGTATTAATTTATTAGGGGGGTGCTGTGTATTAAACTATTAGGGGGGTGCTGTGTATTAAACTATTAGGGGGGTGCTGTGTATTAAACTATTAGGGTGGTGCTGTGTATAACACTATTATTGGGGTGCTGTTTATTAAACTATTAGGGGGGTGCTGTGTATAACACTATTAGGGGGGTGCTGTGTATAACACTATTAGGTGGGTGCTGTGTATTAAACTATTAGGGGGGTGCTGTGTATTAAATTATTAGGGGGGTGCTGTGTATAACACTATTAGGGGGGTGCTGTGTATAACACTATTAGGGGGGTGCTGTGTATTAAATTATTATGGGGGTGCTGTGTATAACACTATTAGGGAGGTGCTGTGTATAACACTATTAGGGGGTGCTGTGTATAACACTATTAGGGGGTGCTGTGTATTAAATTATTAGGGGGGTGCTGTGTATTAAACTATTATGGGGGTGCTGTGTATTAAACTATTAGGGGGGTGCTGTGTATTAAAATATTAGGGGGGTGCTGTGTATAACACTATTAGGGGGGTGCTGAGTATTAAACTATTAGGGGGGTGCTGTGTATAACACTATTAGGGGGGCGCTCTGTATTAAAATATTAGGGGGGTGCTGTGTATAACACTATTATTGGGGTGTTGTGTATAACACTATTAGGGAGTTGCTGTGTATAACACTATTAGGGGGTGCTGTGTATAACACTATTAGGGGGTGCTGTGTATTAAATTATTAGGGGGTGCTGTGTATAACACTATTAGGGGGTGCTGTGTATTAAACTATTAGGGGGGTGCTGTGTATAACACTATTAGGGGGGTGCTGTGTATAACACTATTAGGGTGGTGCTGTGTATAACACTATTAGGGGGGCGCTGTGTATTAAAATATTAGGGGGGTTCTGTGTATAACACTATTAGGGGGGTGCTGTGTATAACACTATTAGGGGGGTGCTGTGTATTAAACTATTAGGGGGGTGCTGTGTATAACACTATTAGGGGGGCGCTGTGTATTAAAATATTAGGGGGGGCTGTGTATAACACTATTATTGGAGTGCTGTGTATAACACTATTGGGGGGTGCTGTGTATTAAACTATTAGGGGGGTGCTGTGTATTAAACTATTAGGGGGTGCTGTGTATTAAACTATTAGGGGGGTGCTGTGTATTAAACTATTAGGGGGGTGCTGTGTATAACACTATTATTGGGGTGCTGTTTATTAAACTATTAGGGGGGTGCTGTGTATAACTCTATTAGGGGGGTGCTGTGTATAACACTATTAGGTGGGTGCTGTGTATTAAACTATTAGGGGGGTGCTGTGTATTAAATTATTAGGGGGGTGCTGTGTATAACACTATTAGGGGGGTGCTGTGTATAACACTATTAGGGGGGTGCTGTGTATTAAATTATTATGGGGGTGCTGTGTATAACACTATTAGGGAGGTTCTGTGTATAACACTATTAGGGGGTGCTGTGTATAACACTATTAGGGGGTGCTGTATATTAAATTATTAGGGGGGTGCTGTGTATTAAACTATTATGGGGGTGCTGTGTATTAAACTATTAGGGGGGTGCTGTGTATTAAAATATTAGGGGGGTGCTGTGTATAACACTATTAGGGGGGTGCTGTGTATTAAACTATTAGGGGGGTGCTGTGTATAACACTATTAGGGGGGCGCTCTGTATTAAAATATTAGGGGGGTGCTGTGTATAACACTATTATTGGGGTGCTGTGTATAACACTATTAGGGAGTTGCTGTGTATAACACTATTAGGGGGTGCTGTGTATAACACTATTAGGGGGTGCTGTGTATTAAACTATTAGGGGGGTGCTGTGTATAACACTATTAGGGGGGTGCTGTGTATAACACTATTAGGGGGGCGCTGTGTATTAAAATATTAGGGGGGTGCTGTGTATAACACTATTAGGGGGGTGCTGTGTATAACACTATTAGGGGGGTGCTGTGTATTAAACTATTAGGGGGGTGCTGTGTATAACACTATTAGGGGGGCGCTGTGTATTAAAATATTAGGGGGGTGCTGTGTATAACACTATTATTGGAGTGCTGTGTATAACACTATTGGGGGGTGCTGTGTATTAAACTATTAGGGGGGTGCTGTGTATAACACTATTAGGGAGGTGCTGTGTATAACACTATTAGGGGGGTGCTGTGTATAACACTATTAGGGGGGTGCTGTGTATTAAATTATTAGGGGGGTGCTGTGTATTAAATTATTAGGGGGGTGCTGTGTATTAAATTATTAGGGGGGTGCTGTGTATTAAACTATTAGGGGGGTGCTGTGTATTAAACTATTAGGGGGGTGTTGTGTATAACACTATTAGGGGGGTGCTGTGTATTAAATTATTAGGGGGGTGCTGTGTTTAACATTATTAGGGGGGTGCTGTGTATAACACTATTAGGGGGGTGCTGTGTATTAAACTATTAGGGGGGTGCTGTGTATTAAATTATTAGGGGGGTGCTGTGTATAACACTATTAGGGGGGTACTGTGTATAACACTATTAGGGGGGTGCTGTGTATTAAACTATTAGTGGGGTGCTGTGTATAACACTATTAGGGGGGTGCTGTGTATAACACTATTAGGGGGGGTGCTGTGTATAACACTATTAGGGGGCGCTGTGTATTAAAATATTGGGGTGCTGAGTATAACAATATTATTGGGGTGCTGTGTATAACACTATTAGGGGGGTGCTGTGTGTTAAATTATTAGGGGGGTGCTGTGTATAACACTATTAGGGGGGTGCTGTGTATAACACTATTAGGGGGGTGCTGTGTATTAAACTATTAGGGGGTGCTGTGTATAACACTATTAGGGGGTGCTGTGTATTAAACTATTAGGGGGGTGCTGTGTATTAAACTATTAGGGGGGGTGCTGTGTATTAAACTATTAGGGGGGTGCTGTGTATAACACTATTATTGGGGTGCTGTGTATAACACTATTGGGGGGTGCTGTGTATTAAACTATTAGGGGGGTGCTGTGTATAACACTATTAGGGAGGTGCTGTGTATAACACTATTAGGGGGTGCTGTGTATAACACTATTAGGGGGGTACTGTGTATTAAATTATTAGGGGGGTGCTGTGTATTAAACTATTAGGGGGGTGCTGTGTATTAAACTATTAGGTGGTTGCTGTGTATGAAATTATTAGGAGGGTGCTGTGTATAACACTACTAGGGAGGTGCTGTGTATTAAACTATTAGGAGGGTGCTGTGTATAACACTATTAGGGGGGTACTGTGTATAACACTATTAGGGGGGTGCTGTGTATTAAACTATTAGGGGGGTGCTGTGTATATCACTATTAGGGGGATGCTGTGTATTAAACTATTAGGGGGGTGCTGTGTATTAAATTATTAGGGGGGTGCTGTGTATTAAATTATTAGGGGGGTGCTGTGTATAACACTATTAGGGGGTGCTGTGTATAACACTATTAGGGGGGTGCTGTGTATTAAACTATTAGGGGGGTGCTGTGTATTAAATTATTAGGGGGGTGCTGTGTATAACACTATTAGGGGGGTGCTGTGTATAACACTATTAGGGGGCGCTGTGTATTAAAATATTGGGGTGCTGAGTATAACAATATTATTGGGGTGCTGTGTATAACACTATTAGGGGGGTGCTGTGTGTTAAATTATTAGGGGGGTGCTGTGTATAACACTATTAGGGGGGTGCTGTGTATAACAGTATTAGCGGAATGCTGTGTATAACAGTATTAGGGGGGTGCTGTGTATTAAACTATTAGGGGGGTGCTGTGTATAACACTATTAGGGGGTGCTGTGTATTAAACTATTAGGGGGGTGCTGTGTATTAAACTATTAGGGGGGTGCTGTGTATTAAACTATTAGGGGGGTGCTGTGTATAACACTATTATTGGGGTGCTGTGTATAACACTATTGGGGGGTGCTGTGTATTAAACTATTAGGGGGGTGCTGTGTATAACACTATTAGGGAGGTGCTGTGTATAACACTATTAGGGGGGTGATGTGTATAACACTATTAGGGGGGTACTGTGTATTAAATTATTAGGGGGGTGCTGTGTATTAAACTATTAGGGGGGGGGTGCTGTGTATTAAACTATTAGGGGGGTGCTGTGTATAACACTATTAGGGGGGTGCTGTGTATTAAATTATTAGGGGGGTGCTGTGTATTAAACTATTAGGGGGTGCTGTGTATTAAACTATTAGGGGGGTGCTGTGTATTAAACTATTAGGGGGGTGCTGTGTATAACACTATTAGGGGGGTGCTGTGTATAAAACTATTAGGGGGGTGCTGTGTATTAAACTATTAGGGGGGTGCTGTGTATAACACGATTAGGGGGTGCTGTTTATAACACTATTAGGGGGATGCTGTGTATTAAACTATTAGAGGGGTGCTGTGTATTAAATTATTAGGGGGGTGCTGTGTATAACAGTATTAGGGGGGTGCTGTGTATTAAACTATTAGGGGGGTGCTGTGTATTAAACTATTAGGGGGGTGCTGTGTATTAAACTATTAGGGTGGTGCTGTGTATAACACTATTATTGGGGTGCTGTTTATTAAACTATTAGGGGGGTGCTGTGTATAACACTATTAGGGGGGTGCTGTGTATAACACTATTAGGTGGGTGCTGTGTATTAAACTATTAGGGGGGTGCTGTGTATTAAATTATTAGGGGGGTGCTGTGTATAACACTATTAGGGGGGTGCTGTGTATAACACTATTAGGGGGGTGCTGTGTATTAAATTATTATGGGGGTGCTGTGTATAACACTATTAGGGAGGTGCTGTGTATAACACTATTAGGGGGTGCTGTGTATAACACTATTAGGGGGTGCTGTGTATTAAATTATTAGGGGGGTGCTGTGTATTAAACTATTATGGGGGTGCTGTGTATTAAACTATTAGGGGGGTGCTGTGTATTAAAATATTAGGGGGGTGCTGTGTATAACACTATTAGGGGGGTGCTGTGTATTAAACTATTAGGGGGGTGCTGTGTATAACACTATTAGGAGGGCGCTCTGTATTAAAATATTAGGGGGGTGCTGTGTATAACACTATTATTGGGGTGCTGTGTATAACACTATTAGGGAGTTGCTGTGTATAACACTATTAGGGGGTGCTGTGTATAACACTATTAGGGGGTGCTGTGTATTAAACTATTAGGGGGGTGCTGTGTATAACACTATTAGGGGGGTGCTGTGTATAACACTATTAGTGGGGTGCTGTGTATAACACTATTAGGGGGGCGCTGTGTATTAAAATATTAGGGGGGTGCTGTGTATAACACTATTAGGGGGGTGCTGTGTATAACACTATTAGGGGGGTGCTGTGTATTAAACTATTAGGGGGGTGCTGTGTATAACATTATTAGGGGGGCGCTGTGTATTAAAATATTAGGGGGGTGCTGTGTATAACACTATTATTGGAGTGCTGTGTATAACACTATTGGGGGGTGCTGTGTATTAAACTATTAGGGGGGTGCTGTGTATAACACTATTAGGGAGGTGCTGTGTATAACACTATTAGGGGGGTGCTGTGTATAACACTATTAGGGGGGTGCTGTGTATTAAATTATTAGGGGGGTGCTGTGTATTAAATTATTAGGGGGGTGCTGTGTATTAAATTATTAGGGGGGTGCTGTGTATTAAACTATTAGGGGGGTGCTGTGTATTAAACTATTAGGGGGGTGTTGTGTATAACACTATTAGGGGGGTGCTGTGTATTAAATTATTAGGGGGGTGCTGTGTTTAACATTATTAGGGGGTGCTGTGTATAACACTATTAGGGGGGTGCTGTGTATTAAACTATTAGGGGGGTGCTGTGTATTAAATTATTAGGGGGGTGCTGTGTATAACACTATTAGGGGGGTACTGTGTATAACACTATTAGGGGGGTGCTGTGTATTAAACTATTAGAGGGGTGCTGTGTATAACACTATTAGGGGGTGCTGTGTATTAAATTATTAGGGGGGTGCTGTGTATTAAACTATTAGGGGGGTGCTGTGTATTAAACTATTAGGGGGGTGCTGTGTATTAAACTATTAGGGGGTGCTGTGTATAACACTATTAGGGGGGTGCTGTGTATAAAACTATTAGGGGGTGCTGTGTATTAAACTATTAAGGGGGTGCTGTGTATAACACTATTAGGGGGGTGTTGTTTATAACACTATTAGGGGGATGCTGTGTATTAAACTATTAGGGGGGTGCTGTGTATTAAATTATTAGGGGGGTGCTTTGTATAACAGTATTAGGGGGGTGATGTGTATAACACTATTAGGGGGTGCTGTGTATAACACTATTAGGGGGGTGCTGTGTATTAAACTATTAGGGGGGTGCTGTGTATAACACTATTATTGGGGTGCTGTTTATTAAACTTTTAGGGGGGTGCTGTGTATAACACTATTAGGGGGGTGCTGTGTATAACACTATTAGGTGGGTGCTGTGTATAAAACTATTAGGGGGGTGCTGTGTATTAAATTATTAAGGGGGTGCTGTGTATAACACAATTAGGGGGGTGCTGTGTATAACACTATTAGGGGGGTGCTGTGTATTAAACTATTAGGGGGGTGCTGTGTATTAAATTATTAGGGGGGTGCTATGTATAACACTATTATTGGGGTGCTGTGTATAACACTATTAGGGGGGTGCTGTGTATTAAATTATTAGGGGGGTGCTGTGTATAACACTATTAGGGGGGTGCTGTGTATAACAGTATTAGGGGGGTGCTGTGTATAACACTATTAGGGGGGTGCTGTGTATAACACTATTAGGGGGGTGCTGTGTATTAAACTGTTAGGGGGGTGCTGTGTATAACACTATTATTGGGGTGCTGTGTATTAAACTATTAGGGGGGTGCTGTGTATAACACTATTAGGGGGGTGCTGTGTATAACACTATTAGGGGGGTGCTGTGTATTAAACTATTTGGGGGGTGCTGTGTATAACACTATTAGGGGGGTGCTGTGTATAACACTATTAGGAGGTGCTGTGTATTAAATTATTATGGGGGTGCTGTGTATAACACTATTAGGGGGGTGCTGTGTATAACACTATTAGGGGGCGCTGTGTATTAAAATATTGGGGTGCTGAGTATAACAATATTATTGGGGTGCTGTGTATAACACTATTAGGGGGGTGCTGTGTGTTAAATTATTAGGGGGGTGCTGTGTATAACACTATTAGGGGGGTGCTGTGTATAACAGTATTAGGGGGATGCTGTGTATAACAGTATTAGGGGGGTGCTGTGTATTAAACTATTAGGGGGGTGCTGTGTATAACACTATTAGGGGGTGCTGTGTATTAAACTATTAGGGGGGTGCTGTGTATTAAACTATTAGGGGGGTGCTGTGTATTAAACTATTAGGGGGGTGCTGTGTATAACACTATTATTGGGGTGCTGTGTATAACACTATTGGGGGGTGCTGTGTATTAAACTATTAGGGGGGTGCTGTGTATAACACTATTAGGGAGGTGCTGTGTATAACACTATTAGGGGGGTGCTGTGTATAACACTATTAGGGGGGTACTGTGTATTAAATTATTAGGGGGGTGCTGTGTATTAAACTATTAGGGGGGGGGTGATGTGTATTAAACTATTAGGGGGGTGCTGTGTATAACACTATTAGGGGGGTGCTGTGTATTAAATTATTAGGGGGGTGCTGTGTATTAAACTATTAGGGGGTGCTGTGTATTAAACTATTAGGGGGGTGCTGTGTATTAAACTATTAGGGGGGTGATGTGTATAACACTATTAGGGGGGTGCTGTGTATAAAACTATTAGGGGGGTGCTGTGTATTAAACTATTAGGGGGGTGCTGTGTATAACACTATTAGGGGGTGCTGTTTATAACACTATTAGGGGGATGCTGTGTATTAAACTATTAGAGGGGTGCTGTGTATTAATTTATTAGGGGGGTGCTGTGTATTAAACTATTAGGGGGGTGCTGTGTATTAAACTATTAGGGGGGTGCTGTGTATTAAACTATTAGGGTGGTGCTGTGTATAACACTATTATTGGGGTGCTGTTTATTAAACTATTAGGGGGGTGCTGTGTATAACACTATTAGGGGGGTGCTGTGTATAACACTATTAGGTGGGTGCTGTGTATTAAACTATTAGGGGGGTGCTGTGTATTAAATTATTAGGGGGGTGCTGTGTATAACACTATTAGGGGGGTGCTGTGTATAACACTATTAGGGGGGTGCTGTGTATTAAATTATTATGGGGGTGCTGTGTATAACACTATTAGGGAGGTGCTGTGTATAACACTATTAGGGGGTGCTGTGTATAACACTATTAGGGGGTGCTGTGTATTAAATTATTAGGGGGGTGCTGTGTATTAAACTATTATGGGGGTGCTGTGTATTAAACTATTAGGGGGGTGCTGTGTATTAAAATATTAGGGGGGTGCTGTGTATAACACTATTAGGGGGGGTGCTGAGTATTAAACTATTAGGGGGGTGCTGTGTATAACACTATTAGGGGGGCGCTCTGTATTAAAATATTAGGGGGGTGCTGTGTATAACACTATTATTGGGGTGTTGTGTATAACACTATTAGGGAGTTGCTGTGTATAACACTATTAGGGGGTGCTGTGTATAACACTATTAGGGGGTGCTGTGTATTAAATTATTAGGGGGTGCTGTGTATAACACTATTAGGGGGTGCTGTGTATTAAACTATTAGGGGGGTGCTGTGTATAACACTATTAGGGGGGTGCTGTGTATAACACTATTAGGGTGGTGCTGTGTATAACACTATTAGGGGGGCGCTGTGTATTAAAATATTAGGGGGGTTCTGTGTATAACACTATTAGGGGGGTGCTGTGTATAACACTATTAGGGGGGTGCTGTGTATTAAACTATTAGGGGGGTGCTGTGTATAACACTATTAGGGGGGCGCTGTGTATTAAAATATTAGGGGGGGCTGTGTATAACACTATTATTGGAGTGCTGTGTATAACACTATTGGGGGGTGCTGTGTATTAAACTATTAGGGGGGTGCTGTGTATTAAACTATTAGGGGGTGCTGTGTATTAAACTATTAGGGGGGTGCTGTGTATTAAACTATTAGGGGGGTGCTGTGTATAACACTATTATTGGGGTGCTGTTTATTAAACTATTAGGGGGGTGCTGTGTATAACTCTATTAGGGGGGTGCTGTGTATAACACTATTAGGTGGGTGCTGTGTATTAAACTATTAGGGGGGTGCTGTGTATTAAATTATTAGGGGGGTGCTGTGTATAACACTATTAGGGGGGTGCTGTGTATAACACTATTAGGGGGGTGCTGTGTATTAAATTATTATGGGGGTGCTGTGTATAACACTATTAGGGAGGTTCTGTGTATAACACTATTAGGGGGTGCTGTGTATAACACTATTAGGGGGTGCTGTATATTAAATTATAAGGGGGGTGCTGTGTATTAAACTATTATGGGGGTGCTGTGTATTAAACTATTAGGGGGGTGCTGTGTATTAAAATATTAGGGGGGTGCTGTGTATAACACTATTAGGGGGGTGCTGTGTATTAAACTATTAGGGGGGTGCTGTGTATAACACTATTAGGGGGGCGCTCTGTATTAAAATATTAGGGGGGTGCTGTGTATAACACTATTATTGGGGTGCTGTGTATAACACTATTAGGGAGTTGCTGTGTATAACACTATTAGGGGGTGCTGTGTATAACACTATTAGGGGGTGCTGTGTATTAAACTATTAGGGGGGTGCTGTGTATAACACTATTAGGGGGGGTGCTGTGTATAACACTATTAGGGGGGCGCTGTGTATTAAAATATTAGGGGGGTGCTGTGTATAACACTATTAGGGGGGTGCTGTGTATAACACTATTAGGGGGGTGCTGTGTATTAAACTATTAGGGGGGTGCTGTGTATAACACTATTAGGGGGGCGCTGTGTATTAAAATATTAGGGGGGTGCTGTGTATAACACTATTATTGGAGTGTTGTGTATAACACTATTGGGGGGTGCTGTGTATTAAACTATTAGGGGGGTGCTGTGTATAACACTATTAGGGAGGTGCTGTGTATAACACTATTAGGGGGGTGCTGTGTATAACACTATTAGGGGGGTGCTGTGTATTAAATTATTAGGGGGGTGCTGTGTATTAAATTATTAGGGGGGTGCTGTGTATTAAATTATTAGGGGGGTGCTGTGTATTAAACTATTAGGGGGGTGCTGTGTATTAAACTATTAGGGGGGTGTTGTGTATAACACTATTAGGGGGGTGCTGTGTATTAAATTATTAGGGGGGTGCTGTGTTTAACATTATTAGGGGGGTGCTGTGTATAACACTATTAGGGGGGTGCTGTGTATTAAACTATTAGGGGGGTGCTGTGTATTAAATTATTAGGGGGGTGCTGTGTATAACACTATTAGGGGGGTACTGTGTATAACACTATTAGGGGGGTGCTGTGTATTAAACTATTAGTGGGGTGCTGTGTATAACACTATTAGGGGGGTGCTGTGTATAACACTATTAGGGGGGGTGCTGTGTATAACACTATTAGGGGGCGCTGTGTATTAAAATATTGGGGTGCTGAGTATAACAATATTATTGGGGTGCTGTGTATAACACTATTAGGGGGGTGCTGTGTGTTAAATTATTAGGGGGGTGCTGTGTATAACACTATTAGGGGGGTGCTGTGTATAACACTATTAGGGGGGTGCTGTGTATTAAACTATTAGGGGGTGCTGTGTATAACACTATTAGGGGGTGCTGTGTATTAAACTATTAGGGGGGTGCTGTGTATTAAACTATTAGGGGGGTGCTGTGTATTAAACTATTAGGGGGGTGCTGTGTATAACACTATTATTGGGGTGCTGTGTATAACACTATTGGGGGGTGCTGTGTATTAAACTATTAGGGGGGTGCTGTGTATAACACTATTAGGGAGGTGCTGTGTATAACACTATTAGGGGGTGCTGTGTATAACACTATTAGGGGGGTACTGTGTATTAAATTATTAGGGGGGTGCTGTGTATTAAACTATTAGGGGGGGGTGCTGTGTATTAAACTATTAGGGGGGTGCTGTGTATAACACTATTAGGGGGGTGCTGTGTATTAAATTATTAGGGGGGTGCTGTGTATTAAACTATTAGGGGGTGCTGTGTGTTAAACTATTAGGGGGGTGCTGTGTATTAAACTATTAGGGGGGTGCTGTGTATAACACTATTAGGGGGGTGCTGTGTATAAAACTATTAGGGGGGTGCTGTGTATTAAACTATTAGGGGGGTGCTGTGTATAACACTATTAGGGGGTGCTGTTTATAACACTATTAGGGGGATGCTGTGTATTAAACTATTAGAGGGGTGCTGTGTATTAAATTATTAGGGGGGTGCTGTGTATAACAGTATTAGGGGGGTGCTGTGTATTAAACTATTAGGGGGGTGCTGTGTATTAAACTATTAGGGGGGTGCTGTGTATTAAACTATTAGGGTGGTGCTGTGTATAACACTATTATTGGGGTGCTGTTTATTAAACTATTAGGGGGGTGCTGTGTATAACACTATTAGGGGGTGCTGTGTATAACACTATTAGGTGGGTGCTGTGTATTAAACTATTAGGGGGGTGCTGTGTATTAAATTATTAGGGGTGGTGCTGTGTATAACACTATTAGGGGGGTGCTGTGTATAACACTATTAGGGGGGTGCTGTGTATTAAATTATTATGGGGGTGCTGTGTATAACACTATTAGGGAGGTGCTGTGTATAACACTATTAGGGGGTGCTGTGTATAACACTATTAGGGGGTGCTGTATATTAAATTATTAGGGGGGTGCTGTGTATTAAACTATTATGGGGGTGCTGTGTATTAAACTATTAGGGGGGTGCTGTGTATTAAAATATTAGGGGGGTGCTGTGTATAACACTATTAGGGGGGTGCTGTGTATTAAACTATTAGGGGGGTGCTGTGTATAACACTATTAGGGGGGCGCTCTGTATTAAAATATTAGGGGGGTGCTGTGTATAACACTATTATTGGGGTGCTGTGTATAACACTATTAGGGAGTTGCTGTGTATAACACTATTAGGGGGTGCTGTGTATAACACTATTAGGGGGTGCTGTGTATTAAAATATTAGGGGGGTGCTGTGTATAACACTATTAGGGGGGTGCTGTGTATAACACTATTAGGGGGGCGCTGTGTATTAAAATATTAGGGGGGTGCTGTGTATAACACTATTAGGGGGGTGCTGTGTATAACACTATTAGGGGGGTGCTGTGTATTAAAATATTAGGGGGGTGCTGTGTATAACACTATTAGGGAGTTGCTGTGTATAACACTATTAGGGGGTTCTGTGTATAACACTATTAGGGGGTGCTGTGTATTAAACTATTAGGGGGGTGCTGTGTATAACACTATTAGGGGGGTGCTGTGTATAACACTATTAGGGGGGCGCTGTGTATTAAAATATTAGGGGGGTGCTGTGTATAACACTATTAGGGGGGTGCTGTGTATAACACTATTAGGGGGGTGCTGTGTATTAAACTATTAGGGGGGTGCTGTGTATAACACTATTAGGGGGGCGCTGTGTATTAAAATATTAGGGGGGTGCTGTGTATAACACTATTATTGGAGTGCTGTGTATAACACTATTGGGGGGTGCTGTGTATTAAACTATTAGGGGGGTGCTGTGTATAACACTATTAGGGAGGTGCTGTGTATAACACTATTAGGGGGGTGCTGTGTATAACACTATTAGGGGGGTGCTGTGTATTAAATTATTAGGGGGGTGCTGTGTATTAAATTATTAGGGGGGTGCTGTGTATTAAATTATTAGGGGGGTGCTGTGTATTAAACTATTAGGGGGGTGCTGTGTATTAAACTATTAGGGGGGTGTTGTGTATAACACTATTAGGGGGGTGCTGTGTATTAAATTATTAGGGGGGTGCTGTGTTTAACATTATTAGGGGGGTGCTGTGTATAACACTATTAGGGGGGTGCTGTGTATTAAACTATTAGGGGGGTGCTGTGTATTAAATTATTAGGGGGGTGCTGTGTATAACACTATTAGGGGGGTACTGTGTATAACACTATTAGGGGGGTGCTGTGTATTAAACTATTAGTGGGGTGCTGTGTATAACACTATTAGGGGGGTGCTGTGTATAACACTATTAGGGGGGGTGCTGTGTATAACACTATTAGGGGGCGCTGTGTATTAAAATATTGGGGTGCTGAGTATAACAATATTATTGGGGTGCTGTGTATAACACTATTAGGGGGGTGCTGTGTGTTAAATTATTAGGGGGGTGCTGTGTATAACACTATTAGGGGGGTGCTGTGTATAACAGTATTAGGGGGGTGCTGTGTATTAAACTATTAGGGGGTGCTGTGTATAACACTATTAGGGGGTGCTGTGTATTAAACTATTAGGGGGGTGCTGTGTATTAAACTATTAGGGGGGTGCTGTGTATTAAACTATTAGGGGGGTGCTGTGTATAACACTATTATTGGGGTGCTGTGTATAACACTATTGGAGGGTGCTGTGTATTAAACTATTAGGGGGGTGCTGTGTATAACACTATTAGGGAGGTGCTGTGTATAACACTATTAGGGGGTGCTGTGTATAACACTATTAGGGGGGTACTGTGTATTAAATTATTAGGGGGGTGCTGTGTATTAAACTATTAGGGGGGGGGTGCTGTGTATTAAACTATTAGGGGGGTGCTGTGTATAACACTATTAGGGGGGTGCTGTGTATTAAATTATTAGGGGGGTGCTGTGTATTAAACTATTAGGGGGTGCTGTGTGTTAAACTATTAGGGGGGTGCTGTGTATTAAACTATTAGGGGGGTGCTGTGTATAACACTATTAGGGGGGTGCTGTGTATAAAACTATTAGGGGGGTGCTGTGTATTAAACTATTAGGGGGGTGCTGTGTATAACACTATTAGGGGGTGCTGTTTATAACACTATTAGGGGGATGCTGTGTATTAAACTATTAGAGGGGTGCTGTGTATTAAATTATTAGGGGGGTGCTGTGTATAACAGTATTAGGGGGGTGCTGTGTATTAAACTATTAGGGGGGTGCTGTGTATTAAACTATTAGGGGGGTGCTGTGTATTAAACTATTAGGGTGGTGCTGTGTATAACACTATTATTGGGGTGCTGTTTATTAAACTATTAGGGGGGTGCTGTGTATAACACTATTAGGGGGGTGCTGTGTATAACACTATTAGGTGGGTGCTGTGTATTAAACTATTAGGGGGGGTGCTGTGTATTAAATTATTAGGGGGGTGCTGTGTATAACACTATTAGGGGGGTGCTGTGTATAACACTATTAGGGGAGTGCTGTGTATTAAATTATTATGGGGGTGCTGTGTATAACACTATTAGGGAGGTGCTGTGTATAACACTATTAGGGGGTGCTGTGTATAACACTATTAGGGGGTGCTGTGTATTAAATTATTAGGGGGGTGCTGTGTATTAAACTATTATGGGGGTGCTGTGTATTAAACTATTAGGGGGGTGCTGTGTATTAAAATATTAGGGGGGTGCTGTGTATAACACTATTAGGGGGGTGCTGTGTATTAAACTATTAGGGGGGTGCTGTGTATAACACTATTAGGGGGGCGCTCTGTATTAAAATATTAGGGGGGTGCTGTGTATAACACTATTATTGGGGTGCTGTGTATAACACTATTAGGGAGTTGCTGTGTATAACACTATTAGGGGGTGCTGTGTATAACACTATTGGGGGGTGCTGTGTATTAAATTATTAGGGGGTGCTGTGTATAACACTATTAGGGGGTGCTGTGTATTAAACTATTAGGGGGGTGCTGTGTATAACACTATTAGGGGGGTGCTGTGTATAACACTATTAGGGGGGTGCTGTGTATAACACTATTAGGGGGGCGCTGTGTATTAAAATATTAGGGGGGTTCTGTGTATAACACTATTAGGGGGGTGCTGTGTATAACACTATTAGGGGGGTGCTGTGTATTAAACTATTAGGGGGGTGCTGTGTATAACACTATTAGGGGGGCGCTGTGTATTAAAATATTAGGGGGGTGCTGTGTATAACACTATTATTGGAGTGCTGTGTATAACACTATTGGGGGGTGCTGTGTATTAAACTATTAGGGGGGTGCTGTGTATTAAACTATTAGGGGGGTGCTGTGTATTAAACTATTAGGGGGGTGCTGTGTATTAAACTATTAGGGTGGTGCTGTGTATAACACTATTATTGGGGTGCTGTTTATTAAACTATTAGGGGGGTGCTGTGTATAACACTATTAGGGGGGTGCTGTGTATAACACTATTAGGTGGGTGCTGTGTATTAAACTATTAGGGGGTGCTGTGTATTAAATTATTAGGGGGGTGCTGTGTATAACACTATTAGGAAGGTGCTGTGTATAACACTATTAGGGGGGTGCTGTGTATTAAATTATTATGGGTGTGCTGTGTATAACACTATTAGGGAGGTGCTGTGTATAACACTATTAGGGGGTGCTGTGTATAACACTATTAGGGGGTGCTGTGTATTAAATTATTAGGGGGGTGCTGTGTATTAAACTATTATGGGGGTGCTGTGTATTAAACTATTAGGAAGGTGCTGTGTATTAAAATATTAGGGGGTGCTGTGTATAACACTATTAGGGGGGTGCTGTGTATTAAACTATTAGGGGGTGCTGTGTATAACACTATTAGGGGGGCGCTCTGTATTAAAATATTAGGGGGGTGCTGTGTATAACACTATTATTGGGGTGCTGTGTATAACACTATTAGGGAGTTGCTGTGTATAACACTATTAGGGGGTGCTGTGTATAACACTATTAGGGGGTGCTGTGTATTAAATTATTAGGGGGTGCTGTGTATAACACTATTAGGGGGTGCTGTGTATTAAACTATTAGGGGGGTGCTGTGTATAACACTATTAGGGGGGTGCTGTGTATAACACTATTAGGGGGGTGCTGTGTATAACACTATTAGGGGGGCGCTGTGTATTAAAATATTAGGGTGGTGCTGTGTATAACACTATTAGGGGGGTGCTGTGTATAACACTATTAGGGGGGTGCTGTGTATTAAACTATTAGGGGGGTGCTGTGTATAACACTATTAGGGGGGCGCTGTGTATTAAAATATTAGGGGGGTGCTGTGTATAACACTATTATTGGAGTGCTGTGTATAACACTATTGGGGGGTGCTGTGTATTAAACTATTAGGGGGGTGCTGTGTATAACACTATTAGGGAGGTGCTGTGTATAACACTATTAGGGGGGTGCTGTGTATAACACTATTAGGGGGGTGCTGTGTATTAAATTATTAGGGGGGTGCTGTGTATTAAATTATTAGGGGGGTGCTGTGTATTAAATTATTAGGGGGTGCTGTGTATTAAACTATTAGGGGGGTGCTGTGTATTAAACTATCAGGGGGGTGTTGTGTATAACACTATTAGGGGGGTGCTGTGTATTAAATTATTAGGGGGGTGCTGTGTTTAACATTATTAGGGGGTGCTGTGTATAACACTATTAGGGGGGTGCTGTGTATTAAACTATTAGGGGGGTGCTGTGTATTAAATTATTAGGGGGGTGCTGTGTATAACACTATTAGGGGGGTACTGTGTATAACACTATTAGGGGGGTGCTGTGTATTAAACTATTAGTGGGGTGCTGTGTATAACACTATTAGGGGGGTGCTGTGTATAACACTATTAGGGGGGTGCTGTGTATAACACTATTAGGGGGCGCTGTGTATTAAAATATTGGGGTGCTGAGTATAACAATATTATTGGGGTGCTGTGTATAACACTATTAGGGGGGTGCTGTGTGTTAAATTATTAGGGGGGTGCTGTGTATAACACTATTAGGGGGGTGCTGTGTATAACAGTATTAGGGGGATGCTGTGTATAACAGTATTAGGGGGGTGCTGTGTATTAAACTATTAGGGGGGTGCTGTGTATAACACTATTAGGGGGTGCTGTGTATTAAACTATTAGGGGGTGCTGTGTATTAAACTATTAGGGGGGTGCTGTGTATTAAACTATTAGGGGGGTGCTGTGTATAACACTATTATTGGGGTGCTGTGTATAACACTATTGGGGGGTGCTGTGTATTAAACTATTAGGGGGGTGCTGTGTATAACACTATTAGGGAGGTGCTGTGTATAACACTATTAGGGGAGTGCTGTGTATAACACTATTAGGGGGGTACTGTGTATTAAATTATTAGGGGGGTGCTGTGTATTAAACTATTAGGGGGGGGGTGATGTGTATTAAACTATTAGGGGGGTGCTGTGTATAACACTATTAGGGGGGTGCTGTGTATTAAATTATTAGGGGGGTGCTGTGTATTAAACTATTAGGGGGTGCTGTGTATTAAACTATTAGGGGGGTGCTGTGTATTAAACTATTAGGGGGGTGATGTGTATAACACTATTAGGGGGGTGCTGTGTATAAAACTATTAGGGGGGTGCTGTGTATTAAACTATTAGGGGGGTGCTGTGTATAACACTATTAGGGGGTGCTGTTTATAACACTATTAGGGGGATGCTGTGTATTAAACTATTAGAGGGGTGCTGTGTATTAAATTATTAGGGGGGTGCTGTGTATAACAGTATTAGGGTGGTGCTGTGAATTAAACTATTAGGGGGGTGCTGTGTATTAAACTATTAGGGGGGTGCTGTGTATTAAACTATTAGGGTGGTGCTGTGTATAACACTATTATTGGGGTGCTGTTTATTAAACTATTAGGGGGGTGCTGTGTATAACACTATTAGGGGGGTGCTGTGTATAACACTATTAGGTGGGTGCTGTGTATTAAACTATTAGGGGGGTGCTGTGTATTAAATTATTAGGGGGGTGCTGTGTATAACACTATTAGGGGGGTGCTGTGTATAACACTATTACGGGGGTGCTGTGTATTAAATTATTATGGGGGTGCTGTGTATAACACTATTAGGGAGGTGCTGTGTATAACACTATTAGGGGGTGCTGTGTATAACACTATTAGGGGGTGCTGTGTATTAAATTATTAGGGGGGTGCTGTGTATTAAACTATTATGGGGGTGCTGTGTATTAAACTATTAGGGGGGTGCTGTGTATTAAAATATTAGGGGGGTGCTGTGTATAACACTATTAGGGGGGTGCTGAGTATTAAACTATTAGGGGGGTGCTGTGTATAACACTATTAGGGGGGCGCTCTGTATTAAAATATTAGGGGGGTGCTGTGTATAACACTATTATTGGGGTGCTGTGTATAACACTATTAGGGAGTTGCTGTGTATAACACTATTAGGGGGTGCTGTGTATAACACTATTAGGGGGTGCTGTGTATTAAATTATTAGGGGGTGCTGTGTATAACACTATTAGGGGGTGCTGTGTATTAAACTATTAGGGGGTGCTGTGTATAACACTATTAGGGGGGTGCTGTGTATAACACTATTAGGGTGGTGCTGTGTATAACACTATTAGGGGGGCGCTGTGTATTAAAATATTAGGGGGGTTCTGTGTATAACACTATTAGGGGGGTGCTGTGTATAACACTATTAGGGGGGTGCTGTGTATTAAACTATTAGGGGGGTGCTGTGTATAACACTATTAGGGGGGCGCTGTGTATTAAAATATTAGGGGGGTGCTGTGTATAACACTATTATTGGAGTGCTGTGTATAACACTATTGGGGGGTGCTGTGTATTAAACTATTAGGGGGATGCTGTGTATAACACTATTAGGGGGGTGCTGTGTATTAAATTATTATGGGGGTGCTGTGTATAACACTATTAGGGAGGTGCTGTGTATAACACTATTAGGGGGTGCTGTGTATAACACTATTAGGGGGTGCTGTGTATAACACTATTAGGGGGTGCTGTATATTAAATTATTAGGGGGGTGCTGTGTATTAAACTATTATGGGGGTGCTGTGTATTAAACTATTAGGGGGGTGCTGTGTATTAAAATATTAGGGGGGTGCTGTGTATAACACTATTAGGGGGGTGCTGTGTATTAAACTATTAGGGGGGTGCTGTGTATAACACTATTAGGGGGGCGCTCTGTATTAAAATATTAGGGGGGTGCTGTGTATAACACTATTATTGGGGTGCTGTGTATAACACTATTAGGGAGTTGCTGTGTATAACACTATTAGGGGGTGCTGTGTATAACACTATTAGGGGGTGCTGTGTATTAAACTATTAGGGGGGTGCTGTGTATAACACTATTAGGGGGGTGCTGTGTATAACACTATTAGGGGGGTGCTGTGTATAACACTATTAGGGGGGCGTTGTGTATTAAAATATTAGGGGGGTGCTGTGTATAACACTACTAGGGGGGTGCTGTGTATAACACTATTAGGGGGGTGCTGTGTATTAAACTATTAGGGGGGTGCTGTGTATAACACTATTAGGGGGGCGCTGTGTATTAAAATATTAGGGGGTGCTGTGTATAACACTATTATTGGAGTGCTGTGTATAACACTATTGGGGGGTGCTGTGTATTAAACTATTAGGGGGGTGCTGTGTATAACACTATTAGGGAGGTGCTGTGTATAACACTATTAGGGGGGTGCTGTGTATAACACTATTAGGGGGGTGCTGTGTATTAAATTATTAGGGGGGTGCTGTGTATTAAATTATTAGGGGGGTGCTGTGTATTAAATTATTAGGGGGGTGCTGTGTATTAAACTATTAGGGGGGTGCTGTGTATTAAACTATTAGGGGGGTGTTGTGTATAACACTATTAGGGGGGTGCTGTGTATTAAATTATTAGGGGGGTGCTGTGTTTAACATTATTAGGGGGGTGCTGTGTATAACACTATTAGGGGGGTGCTGTGTATTAAACTATTAGGGGGGTGCTGTGTATTAAATTATTAGGGGGGTACTGTGTATAACACTATTAGGGGGGTGCTGTGTATTAAACTATTAGTGGGGTGCTGTGTATAACACTATTAGGGGGGTGCTGTGTATAACACTATTAGGGGGGGTGCTGTGTATAACACTATTAGGGGGCGCTGTGTATTAAAATATTGGGGTGCTGAGTATAACAATATTATTGGGGTGCTGTGTATAACACTATTAGGGGGGTGCTGTGTGTTAAATTATTAGGGGGGTGCTGTGTATAACACTATTAGGGGGGTGCTGTGTATAACAGTATTAGGGGGGTGCTGTGTATTAAACTATTAGGGGGTGCTGTGTATAACACTATTAGGGGGTGCTGTGTATTAAACTATTAGGGGGGTGCTGTGTATTAAACTATTAGGGGGGTGCTGTGTATTAAACTATTAGGGGGGTGCTGTGTATAACACTATTATTGGGGTGCTGTGTATAACACTATTGGGGGGTGCTGTGTATTAAACTATTAGGGGGGTGCTGTGTATAACACTATTAGGGAGGTGCTGTGTATAACACTATTAGGGGGTGCTGTGTATAACACTATTAGGGGGGTACTGTGTATTAAATTATTAGGGGGGTGCTGTGTATTAAACTATTAGGGGGGGGGTGCTGTGTATTAAACTATTAGGGGGGTGCTGTGTATAACACTATTAGGGGGGTGCTGTGTATTAAATTATTAGGGGGGTGCTGTGTATTAAACTATTAGGGGGTGCTGTGTGTTAAACTATTAGGGGGGTGCTGTGTATTAAACTATTAGGGGGGTGCTGTGTATAACACTATTAGGGGGGTGCTGTGTATAAAACTATTAGGGGGGTGCTGTGTATTAAACTATTAGGGGGGTGCTGTGTATAACACTATTAGGGGGTGCTGTTTATAACACTATTAGGGGGATGCTGTGTATTAAACTATTAGAGGGGTGCTGTGTATTAAATTATTAGGGGGGTGCTGTGTATAACAGTATTAGGGGGGTGCTGTGTATTAAACTATTAGGGGGGTGCTGTGTATTAAACTATTAGGGGGGTGCTGTGTATTAAACTATTAGGGTGGTGCTGTGTATAACACTATTATTGGGGTGCTGTTTATTAAACTATTAGGGGGGTGCTGTGTATAACACTATTAGGGGGGTGCTGTGTATAACACTATTAGTTGGGTGCTGTGTATTAAACTATTAGGGGGGTGCTGTGTATTAAATTATTAGGGGGGTGCTGTGTATAACACTATTAGGGGGGTGCTGTGTATAACACTATTAGGGGGGTGCTGTATATTAAATTATTATGGGGGTGCTGTGTATAACACTATTAGGGAGGTGCTGTGTATAACACTATTAGGGGGTGCTGTGTATAACACTATTAGGGGGTGCTGTGTATTAAATTATTAGGGGGGTGCTGTGTATTAAACTATTATGGGGGTGCTGTGTATTAAACTATTAGGGGGGTGCTGTGTATTAAAATATTAGGGGGGTGCTGTGTATAACACTATTAGGGGGGTGCTGTGTATTAAACTATTAGGGGGGTGCTGTGTATAACACTATTAGGGGGGCGCTCTGTATTAAAATATTAGGGGGGTGCTGTGTATAACACTATTATTGGGGTGCTGTGTATAACACTATTAGGGAGTTGCTGTGTATAACACTATTAGGGGGTGCTGTGTATAACACTATTGGGGGGTGCTGTGTATTAAATTATTAGGGGGTGCTGTGTATAACACTATTAGGGGGTGCTGTGTATTAAACTATTAGGGGGGTGCTGTGTATAACACTATTAGGGGGGTGCTGTGTATAACACTATTAGGGGGGTGCTGTGTATAACACTATTAGGGGGGCGCTGTGTATTAAAATATTAGGGGGGTTCTGTGTATAACACTATTAGGGGGGTGCTGTGTATAACACTATTAGGGGGGTGCTGTGTATTAAACTATTAGGGGGGTGCTGTGTATAACACTATTAGGGGGGCGCTGTGTATTAAAATATTAGGGGGGTGCTGTGTATAACACTATTATTGGAGTGCTGTGTATAACACTATTGGGGGGTGCTGTGTATTAAACTATTAGGGGGGTGCTGTGTATTAAACTATTAGGGGGGTGCTGTGTATTAAACTATTAGGGGGGTGCTGTGTATTAAACTATTAGGGTGGTGCTGTGTATAACACTATTATTGGGGTGCTGTTTATTAAACTATTAGGGGGGTGCTGTGTATAACACTATTAGGGGGGTGCTGTGTATAACACTATTAGGTGGGTGCTGTGTATTAAACTATTAGGGGGGTGCTGTGTATTAAATTATTAGGGGGGTGCTGTGTATAACACTATTAGGAAGGTGCTGTGTATAACACTATTAGGGGGGTGCTGTGTATTAAATTATTATGGGTGTGCTGTGTATAACACTATTAGGGATGTGCTGTGTATAACACTATTAGGGGGTGCTGTGTATAACACTATTAGGGGGTGCTGTGTATTAAATTATTAGGGGGGTGCTGTGTATGAAACTATTATGGGGGTGCTGTGTATTAAACTATTAGGGGGGTGCTGTGTATTAAAATATTAGGGGGGTGCTGTGTATAACACTATTAGGGAGTTGCTGTGTATAACACTATTAGGGGGTTCTGTGTATAACACTATTAGGGGGTGCTGTGTATTAAACTATTAGGGGGGTGCTGTGTATAACACTATTAGGGGGGTGCTGTGTATAACACTATTAGGGGGGCGCTGTGTATTAAAATATTAGGGGGGTGCTGTGTATAACACTATTAGGGGGGTGCTGTGTATAACACTATTAGGGGGGTGCTGTGTATTAAACTATTAGGGGGGTGCTGTGTATAACACTATTAGGGGGGCGCTGTGTATTAAAATATTAGGGGGGTGCTGTGTATAACACTATTATTGGAGTGCTGTGTATAACACTATTGGGGGGTGCTGTGTATTAAACTATTAGGGGGGTGCTGTGTATAACACTATTAGGGAGGTGCTGTGTATAACACTATTAGGGGGGTGCTGTGTATAACACTATTAGGGGGGTGCTGTGTATTAAATTATTAGGGGGGTGCTGTGTATTAAATTATTAGGGGGGTGCTGTGTATTAAATTATTAGGGGGGTGCTGTGTATTAAACTATTAGGGGGGTGCTGTGTATTAAACTATTAGGGGGGTGTTGTGTTTAACACTATTAGGGGGTGCTGTGTATTAAATTATTAGGGGGGTGCTGTGTTTAACATTATTAGGGGGGTGCTGTGTATAACACTATTAGGGGGGTGCTGTGTATTAAACTATTAGGGGGGTGCTGTGTATTAAATTATTAGGGGGGTGCTGTGTATAACACTATTAGGGGGGGTACTGTGTATAACACTATTAGGGGGGTGCTGTGTATTAAACTATTAGTGGGGTGCTGTGTATAACACTATTAGGGGGGTGCTGTGTATAACACTATTAGGGGGGGTGCTGTGTATAACACTATTAGGGGGCGCTGTGTATTAAAATATTGGGGTGCTGAGTATAACAATATTATTGGGGTGCTGTGTATAACACTATTAGGGGGGTGCTGTGTGTTAAATTATTAGGGGGGTGCTGTGTATAACACTATTAGGGGGGTGCTGTGTATAACAGTATTAGGGGGGTGCTGTGTATTAAACTATTAGGGGGTGCTGTGTATAACACTATTAGGGGGTGCTGTGTATTAAACTATTAGGGGGGTGCTGTGTATTAAACTATTAGGGGGGTGCTGTGTATTAAACTATTAGGGGGGTGCTGTGTATAACACTATTATTGGGGTGCTGTGTATAACACTATTGGGGGGTGCTGTGTATTAAACTATTAGGGGGGTGCTGTGTATAACACTATTAGGGAGGTGCTGTGTATAACACTATTAGGGGGTGCTGTGTATAACACTATTAGGGGGGTACTGTGTATTAAATTATTAGGGGGGTGCTGTGTATTAAACTATTAGGGGGGGGGGTGCTGTGTATTAAACTATTAGGGGGGTGCTGTGTATAACACTATTAGGGGGGTGCTGTGTATTAAATTATTAGGGGGGTGCTGTGTATTAAACTATTAGGGGGTGCTGTGTGTTAAACTATTAGGGGGGTGCTGTGTATTAAACTATTAGGGGGGTGCTGTGTATAACACTATTAGGGGGGTGCTGTGTATAAAACTATTAGGGGGGTGCTGTGTATTAAACTATTAGGGGGGTGCTGTGTATAACACTATTACGGGGTGCTGTTTATAACACTATTAGGGGGATGCTGTGTATTAAACTATTAGAGGGGTGCTGTGTATTAAATTATTAGGGGGGTGCTGTGTATAACAGTATTAGGGGGGTGCTGTGTATTAAACTATTAGGGGGGTGCTGTGTATTAAACTATTAGGGGGGTGCTGTGTATTAAACTATTAGGGTGGTGCTGTGTATAACACTATTATTGGGGTGCTGTTTATTAAACTATTAGGGGGGTGCTGTGTATAACACTATTAGGGGGGTGCTGTGTATAACACTATTAGGTGGGTGCTGTGTATTAAACTATTAGGGGGGTGCTGTGTATTAAATTATTAGGGGGGTGCTGTGTATAACACTATTAGGGGGGTGCTGTGTATAACACTATTAGGGGGGTGCTGTGTATTAAATTATTATGGGGGTGCTGTGTATAACACTATTAGGGAGGTGCTGTGTATAACACTATTAGTGGGTGCTGTGTATAACACTATTAGGGGGTGCTGTGTATTAAATTATTAGGGGGGTGCTGTGTATTAAACTATTATGGGGGTGCTGTGTATTAAACTATTAGGGGGGTGCTGTGTATTAAAATATTAGGGGGGTGCTGTGTATAACACTATTAGGGGGGTGCTGTGTATTAAACTATTAGGGGGGTGCTGTGTATAACACTATTAGGGGGGCGCTCTGTATTAAAATATTAGGGGGGTGCTGTGTATAACACTATTATTGGGGTGCTGTGTATAACACTATTAGGGAGTTGCTGTGTATAACACTATTAGGGGGTGCTGTGTATAACACTATTGGGGGGTGCTGTGTATTAAATTATTAGGGGGTGCTGTGTATAACACTATTAGGGGGTGCTGTGTATTAAACTATTAGGGGGGTGCTGTGTATAACACTATTAGGGGGGTGCTGTGTATAACACTATTAGGGGGGTGCTGTGTATAACACTATTAGGGGGGCGCTGTGTATTAAAATATTAGGGGGGTTCTGTGTATAACACTATTAGGGGGGTGCTGTGTATAACACTATTAGGGGGGTGCTGTGTATTAAACTATTAGGGGGGTGCTGTGTATAACACTATTAGGGGGGCGCTGTGTATTAAAATATTAGGGGGGTGCTGTGTATAACACTATTATTGGAGTGCTGTGTATAACACTATTGGGGGGTGCTGTGTATTAAACTATTAGGGGGGTGCTGTGTATTAAACTATTAGGGGGGTGCTGTGTATTAAACTATTAGGGGGGTGCTGTGTATTAAACTATTAGGGTGGTGCTGTGTATAACACTATTATTGGGGTGCTGTTTATTAAACTATTAGGGGGGTGCTGTGTATAACACTATTAGGGGGGTGCTGTGTATAACACTATTAGGTGGGTGCTGTGTATTAAACTATTAGGGGGGTGCTGTGTATTAAATTATTAGGGGGGTGCTGTGTATAACACTATTAGGAAGGTGCTGTGTATAACACTATTAGGGGGGTGCTGTGTATTAAATTATTATGGGTGTGCTGTGTATAACACTATTAGGGAGGTGCTGTGTATAACACTATTAGGGGGTGCTGTGTATAACACTATTAGGGGGTGCTGTGTATTAAATTATTAGGGGGGTGCTGTGTATTAAACTATTATGGGGGTGCTGTGTATTAAACTATTAGGGGGGTGCTGTGTATTAAAATATTAGGGGGGTGGTGTGTATAACACTATTAGGGGGGTGCTGTGTATTAAACTATTAGGGGGTGCTGTGTATAACACTATTAGGGGGGCGCTCTGTATTAAAATATTAGGGGGGTGCTGTGTATAACACTATTATTGGGGTGCTGTGTATAACACTATTAGGGAGTTGCTGTGTATAACACTATTAGGGGGTGCTGTGTATAACACTATTAGGGGGTGCTGTGTATTAAATTATTAGGGGGTGCTGTGTATAACACTATTAGGGGGTGCTGTGTATTAAACTATTAGGGGGGTGCTGTGTATAACACTATTAGGGGGGTGCTGTGTATAACACTATTAGGGGGGTGCTGTGTATAACACTATTAGGGGGGCGCTGTGTATTAAAATATTAGGGTGGTGCTGTGTATAACACTATTAGGGGGGTGCTGTGTATAACACTATTAGGGGGGTGCTGTGTATTAAACTATTAGGGGGGTGCTGTGTATAACACTATTAGGGGGGCGCTGTGTATTAAAATATTAGGGGGGTGCTGTGTATAACACTATTATTGGAGTGCTGTGTATAACACTATTGGGGGGTGCTGTGTATTAAACTATTAGGGGGGTGCTGTGTATAACACTATTAGGGAGGTGCTGTGTATAACACTATTAGGGGGTGCTGTGTATAACACTATTAGGGGGTGCTGTGTATTAAATTATTAGGGGGGTGCTGTGTATTAAACTATTATGGGGGTGCTGTGTATTAAACTATTAGGGGGGTGCTGTGTATTAAAATATTAGGGGGGGTGCTGTGTATAACACTATTAGGGGGGTGCTGTGTATTAAACTATTAGGGGGGTGCTGTGTATAACACTATTAGGGGGGCGCTCTGTATTAAAATATTAGGGGGGTGCTGTGTATAACACTATTATTGGGGTGCTGTGTATAACACTATTAGGGAGTTGCTGTGTATAACACTATTAGGGGGTGCTGTGTATAACACTATTGGGGGGTGCTGTGTATTAAATTATTAGGGGGTGCTGTGTATAACACTATTAGGGGGTGCTGTGTATTAAACTATTAGGGGGGTGCTGTGTATAACACTATTAGGGGGGTGCTGTGTATAACACTATTAGGGGGGTGCTGTGTATAACACTATTAGGGGGGCGCTGTGTATTAAAATATTAGGGGGGTTCTGTGTATAACACTATTAGGGGGGTGCTGTGTATAACACTATTAGGGGGGTGCTGTGTATTAAACTATTAGGGGGGTGCTGTGTATAACACTATTAGGGGGGCGCTGTGTATTAAAATATTAGGGGGGTGCTGTGTATAACACTATTATTGGAGTGCTGTGTATAACACTATTGGGGGGTGCTGTGTATTAAACTATTAGGGGGGTGCTGTGTATTAAACTATTAGGGGGGTGCTGTGTATTAAACTATTAGGGGGGTGCTGTGTATTAAACTATTAGGGTGGTGCTGTGTATAACACTATTATTGGGGTGCTGTTTATTAAACTATTAGGGGGGTGCTGTGTATAACACTATTAGGGGGGTGCTGTGTATAACACTATTAGGTGGGTGCTGTGTATTAAACTATTAGGGGGGTGCTGTGTATTAAATTATTAGGGGGGTGCTGTGTATAACACTATTAGGAAGGTGCTGTGTATAACACTATTAGGGGGGTGCTGTGTATTAAATTATTATGGGTGTGCTGTGTATAACACTATTAGGGAGGTGCTGTGTATAACACTATTAGGGGGTGCTGTGTATAACACTATTAGGGGGTGCTGTGTATTAAATTATTAGGGGGGTGCTGTGTATTAAACTATTATGGGGGTGCTGTGTATTAAACTATTAGGGGGGTGCTGTGTATTAAAATATTAGGGGGGTGCTGTGTATAACACTATTAGGGAGTTGCTGTGTATAACACTATTAGGGGGTTCTGTGTATAACACTATTAGGGGGTGCTGTGTATTAAACTATTAGGGGGGTGCTGTGTATAACACTATTAGGGGGGTGCTGTGTATAACACTATTAGGGGGGCGCTGTGTATTAAAATATTAGGGGGGTGCTGTGTATAACACTATTAGGGGGGTGCTGTGTATAACACTATTAGGGGGGTGCTGTGTATTAAACTATTAGGGGGGTGCTGTGTATAACACTATTAGGGGGGCGCTGTGTATTAAAATATTAGGGGGGTGCTGTGTATAACACTATTATTGGAGTGCTGTGTATAACACTATTGGGGGGTGCTGTGTATTAAACTATTAGGGGGGTGCTGTGTATAACACTATTAGGGAGGTGCTGTGTATAACACTATTAGGGGGGGTGCTGTGTATAACACTATTAGGGGGGGTGCTGTGTATTAAATTATTAGGGGGGTGCTGTGTATTAAATTATTAGGGGGGGTGCTGTGTATTAAATTATTAGGGGGGGTGCTGTGTATTAAACTATTAGGGGGGTGCTGTGTATTAAACTATTAGGGGGGTGTTGTGTATAACACTATTAGGGGGGTGCTGTGTATTAAATTATTAGGGGGGTGCTGTGTTTAACATTATTAGGGGGGTGCTGTGTATAACACTATTAGGGGGGTGCTGTGTATTAAACTATTAGGGGGGTGCTGTGTATTAAATTATTAGGGGGGTGCTGTGTATAACACTATTAGGGGGGTACTGTGTATAACACTATTAGGGGGGTGCTGTGTATTAAACTATTAGTGGGGTGCTGTGTATAACACTATTAGGGGGGTGCTGTGTATAACACTATTAGGGGGGGTGCTGTGTATAACACTATTAGGGGGCGCTGTGTATTAAAATATTGGGGTGCTGAGTATAACAATTTATTGGGGTGCTGTGTATAACACTATTAGGGGGGTGCTGTGTGTTAAATTATTAGGGGGGTGCTGTGTATAACACTATTAGGGGGGTGCTGTGTATAACAGTATTAGGGGGGTGCTGTGTATTAAACTATTAGGGGGTGCTGTGTATAACACTATTAGGGGGTGCTGTGTATTAAACTATTAGGGGGGTGCTGTGTATTAAACTATTAGGGGGGTGCTGTGTATTAAACTAGGGGGGTGCTGTGTATAACACTATTATTGGGGTGCTGTGTATAACACTATTGGGGGGTGCTGTGTATTAAACTATTAGGGGGGTGCTGTGTATAACACTATTAGGGAGATGCTGTGTATAACACTATTAGGGGGTGCTGTGTATAACACTATTAGGGGGGTACTGTGTATTAAATTATTAGGGGGGTGCTGTGTATTAAACTATTAGGGGGGGGGGTGCTGTGTATTAAACTATTAGGGGGGTGCTGTGTATAACACTATTAGGGGGGTGCTGTGTATTAAATTATTAGGGGGGTGCTGTGTATTAAACTATTAGGGGGTGCTGTGTGTTAAACTATTAGGGGGGTGCTGTGTATTAAACTATTAGGGGGGTGCTGTGTATAACACTATTAGGGGGGTGCTGTGTATAAAACTATTAGGGGGGTGCTGTGTATTAAACTATTAGGGGGGTGCTGTGTATAACACTATTAGGGGGTGCTGTTTATAACACTATTAGGGGGATGCTGTGTATTAAACTATTAGAGGGGTGCTGTGTATTAAATTATTAGGGGGGTGCTGTGTATAACAGTATTAGGGGGGTGCTGTGTATTAAACTATTAGGGGGGTGCTGTGTATTAAACTATTAGGGGGGTGCTGTGTATTAAACTATTAGGGTGGTGCTGTGTATAACACTATTATTGGGGTGCTGTTTATTAAACTATTAGGGGGGTGCTGTGTATAACACTATTAGGGGGGTGCTGTGTATAACACTATTAGGTGGGTGCTGTGTATTAAACTATTAGGGGGGTGCTGTGTATTAAATTATTAGGGGGGTGCTGTGTATAACACTATTAGGGGGGTGCTGTGTATAACACTATTAGGGGGGTGCTGTGTATTAAATTATTATGGGGGTGCTGTGTATAACACTATTAGGGAGGTGCTGTGTATAACACTATTAGGGGGTGCTGTGTATAACACTATTAGGGGGTGCTGTGTATTAAATTATTAGGGGGGTGCTGTGTATTAAACTATTATGGGGGTGCTGTGTATTAAACTATTAGGGGGGTGCTGTGTATTAAAATATTAGGGGGGTGCTGTGTATAACACTATTAGGGGGGTGCTGTGTATTAAACTATTAGGGGGGTGCTGTGTATAACACTATTAGGGGGGCGCTCTGTATTAAAATATTAGGGGGGTGCTGTGTATAACACTATTATTGGGGTGCTGTGTATAACACTATTAGGGAGTTGCTGTGTATAACACTATTAGGGGGTGCTGTGTATAACACTATTGGGGGGTGCTGTGTATTAAATTATTAGGGGGTGCTGTGTATAACACTATTAGGGGGTGCTGTGTATTAAACTATTAGGGGGGTGCTGTGTATAACACTATTAGGGGGGTGCTGTGTATAACACTATTAGGGGGGTGCTGTGTATAACACTATTAGGGGGGCGCTGTGTATTAAAATATTAGGGGGGTTCTGTGTATAACACTATTAGGGGGGTGCTGTGTATAACACTATTAGGGGGGTGCTGTGTATTAAACTATTAGGGGGGTGCTGTGTATAACACTATTAGGGGGGCGCTGTGTATTAAAATATTAGGGGGGTGCTGTGTATAACACTATTATTGGAGTGCTGTGTATAACACTATTGGGGGGTGCTGTGTATTAAACTATTAGGGGGGTGCTGTGTATTAAACTATTAGGGGGGTGCTGTGTATTAAACTATTAGGGGGGTGCTGTGTATTAAACTATTAGGGTGGTGCTGTGTATAACACTATTATTGGGGTGCTGTTTATTAAACTATTAGGGGGGTGCTGTGTATAACACTATTAGGGGGGTGCTGTGTATAACACTATTAGGTGGGTGCTGTGTATTAAACTATTAGGGGGGTGCTGTGTATTAAATTATTAGGGGGGTGCTGTGTATAACACTATTAGGAAGGTGCTGTGTATAACACTATTAGGGGGGTGCTGTGTATTAAATTATTATGGGTGTGCTGTGTATAACACTATTAGGGAGGTGCTGTGTATAACACTATTAGGGGGTGCTGTGTATAACACTATTAGGGGGTGCTGTGTATTAAATTATTAGGGGGGTGCTGTGTATTAAACTATTATGGGGGTGCTGTGTATTAAACTATTAGGGGGTGCTGTGTATTAAAATATTAGGGGGGTGCTGTGTATAACACTATTAGGGGGGTGCTGTGTATTAAACTATTAGGGGGTGCTGTGTATAACACTATTAGGGGGGCGCTCTGTATTAAAATATTAGGGGGGTGCTGTGTATAACACTATTATTGGGGTGCTGTGTATAACACTATTAGGGAGTTGCTGTGTATAACACTATTAGGGGGTGCTGTGTATAACACTATTAGGGGGTGCTGTGTATTAAATTATTAGGGGGTGCTGTGTATAACACTATTAGGGGGTGCTGTGTATTAAACTATTAGGGGGGTGCTGTGTATAACACTATTAGGGGGGTGCTGTGTATAACACTATTAGGGGGGTGCTGTGTATAACACTATTAGGGGGGCGCTGTGTATTAAAATATTAGGGTGGTGCTGTGTATAACACTATTAGGGGGGTGCTGTGTATAACACTATTAGGGGGGTGCTGTGTATTAAACTATTAGGGGGGTGCTGTGTATAACACTATTAGGGGGGCGCTGTGTATTAAAATATTAGGCGGGTGCTGTGTATAACACTATTATTGGAGTGCTGTGTATAACACTATTGGGGGGTGCTGTGTATTAAACTATTAGGGGGGTGCTGTGTATAACACTATTAGGGAGGTGCTGTGTATAACACTATTAGGGGGGTGCTGTGTATAACACTATTAGGGGGGTGCTGTGTATTAAATTATTAGGGGGGTGCTGTGTATTAAATTATTAGGGGGGTGCTGTGTATTAAATTATTAGGGGGTGCTGTGTATTAAACTATTAGGGGGGTGCTGTGTATTAAACTATTAGGGGGGTGTTGTGTATAACACTATTAGGGGGGTGCTGTGTATTAAATTATTAGGGGGGTGCTGTGTTTAACATTATTAGGGGGGTGCTGTGTATAACACTATTAGGGGGGTGCTGTGTATTAAACTATTAGGGGGGTGCTGTGTATTAAATTATTAGGGGGGTGCTGTGTATAACACTATTAGGGGGGTACTGTGTATAACACTATTAGGGGGGTGCTGTGTATTAAACTATTAGTGGGGTGCTGTGTATAACACTATTAGGGGGGTGCTGTGTATAACACTATTAGGGGGGTGCTGTGTATAACACTATTAGGGGGCGCTGTGTATTAAAATATTGGGGTGCTGAGTATAACAATATTATTGGGGTGCTGTGTATAACACTATTAGGGGGGTGCTGTGTGTTAAATTATTAGGGGGGTGCTGTGTATAACACTATTAGGGGGGTGCTGTGTATAACAGTATTAGGGGGATGCTGTGTATAACAGTATTAGGGGGGTGCTGTGTATTAAACTATTAGGGGGGTGCTGTGTATAACACTATTAGGGGGTGCTGTGTATTAAACTATTAGGGGGTGCTGTGTATTAAACTATTAGGGGGGTGCTGTGTATTAAACTATTAGGGGGGTGCTGTGTATAACACTATTATTGGGGTGCTGTGTATAACACTATTGGGGGGTGCTGTGTATTAAACTATTAGGGGGGTGCTGTGTATAACACTATTAGGGAGGTGCTGTGTATAACACTATTAGGGGGGTGCTGTGTATAACACTATTAGGGGGGTACTGTGTATTAAATTATTAGGGGGGTGCTGTGTATTAAACTATTAGGGGGGGGGGTGATGTGTATTAAACTATTAGGGGGGTGCTGTGTATAACACTATTAGGGGGGTGCTGTGTATTAAATTATTAGGGGGGTGCTGTGTATTAAACTATTAGGGGGTGCTGTGTATTAAACTATTAGGGGGGTGCTGTGTATTAAACTATTAGGGGGGTGATGTGTATAACACTATTAGGGGGGTGCTGTGTATAAAACTATTAGGGGGGTGCTGTGTATTAAACTATTAGGGGGGTGCTGTGTATAACACTATTAGGGGGTGCTGTTTATAACACTATTAGGGGGATGCTGTGTATTAAACTATTAGAGGGGTGCTGTGTATTAAATTATTAGGGGGGTGCTGTGTATAACAGTATTAGGGTGGTGCTGTGTATTAAACTATTAGGGGGGTGCTGTGTATTAAACTATTAGGGGGGTGCTGTGTATTAAACTATTAGGGTGGTGCTGTGTATAACACTATTATTGGGGTGCTGTTTATTAAACTATTAGGGGGGTGCTGTGTATAACACTATTAGGGGGGTGCTGTGTATAACACTATTAGGTGGGTGCTGTGTATTAAACTATTAGGGGGGTGCTGTGTATTAAATTATTAGGGGGGTGCTGTGTATAACACTATTAGGGGGGTGCTGTGTATAACACTATTAGGGGGGTGCTGTGTATTAAATTATTATGGGGGTGCTGTGTATAACACTATTAGGGAGGTGCTGTGTATAACACTATTAGGGGGTGCTGTGTATAACACTATTAGGGGGTGCTGTGTATTAAATTATTAGGGGGGTGCTGTGTATTAAACTATTATGGGGGTGCTGTGTATTAAACTATTAGGGGGGTGCTGTGTATTAAAATATTAGGGGGGTGCTGTGTATAACACTATTAGGGGGGTGCTGAGTATTAAACTATTAGGGGGGTGCTGTGTATAACACTATTAGGGGGGCGCTCTGTATTAAAATATTAGGGGGGTGCTGTGTATAACACTATTATTGGGGTGCTGTGTATAACACTATTAGGGAGTTGCTGTGTATAACACTATTAGGGGGTGCTGTGTATAACACTATTAGGGGGTGCTGTGTATTAAATTATTAGGGGGTGCTGTGTATAACACTATTAGGGGGTGCTGTGTATTAAACTATTAGGGGGGTGCTGTGTATAACACTATTAGGGGGGTACTGTGTATAACACTATTAGGGTGGTGCTGTGTATAACACTATTAGGGGGGCGCTGTGTATTAAAATATTAGGGGGGTTCTGTGTATAACACTATTAGGGGGGTGCTGTGTATAACACTATTAGGGGGGTGCTGTGTATTAAACTATTAGGGGGGTGCTGTGTATAACACTATTAGGGGGGCGCTGTGTATTAAAATATTAGGGGGGTGCTGTGTATAACACTATTATTGGAGTGCTGTGTATAACACTATTGGGGGGTGCTGTGTATTAAACTATTAGGGGGGTGCTGTGTATTAAACTATTAGGGGGGTGCTGTGTATTAAACTATTAGGGGGGTGCTGTGTATTAAACTATTAGGGGGGTGCTGTGTATAACACTATTATTGGGGTGCTGTTTATTAAACTATTAGGGGGGTGCTGTGTATAACTCTATTAGGGGGGTGCTGTGTATAACACTATTAGGTGGGTGCTGTGTATTAAACTATTAGGGGGGTGCTGTGTATTAAATTATTAGGGGGGTGCTGTGTATAACACTATTAGGGGGGTGCTGTGTATAACACTATTAGGGGGGTGCTGTGTATTAAATTATTATGGGGGTGCTGTGTATAACACTATTAGGGAGGTGCTGTGTATAACACTATTAGGGGGTGCTGTGTATAACACTATTAGGGGGTGCTGTGTATAACACTATTAGGGGGTGCTGTATATTAAATTATTAGGGGGGTGCTGTGTATTAAACTATTATGGGGGTGCTGTGTATTAAACTATTAGGGGGGTGCTGTGTATTAAAATATTAGGGGGGTGCTGTGTATAACACTATTAGGGGGGTGCTGTGTATTAAACTATTAGGGGGGTGCTGTGTATAACACTATTAGGGGGGCGCTCTGTATTAAAATATTAGGGGGGTGCTGTGTATAACACTATTATTGGGGTGCTGTGTATAACACTATTAGGGAGTTGCTGTGTATAACACTATTAGGGGGTGCTGTGTATAACACTATTAGGGGGTGCTGTGTATTAAACTATTAGGGGGGTGCTGTGTATAACACTATTAGGGGGGTGCTTTGTATAACACTATTAGGGGGGTGCTGTGTATAACACTATTAGGGGGGCGCTGTGTATTAAAATATTAGGGGGGTGCTGTGTATAACACTACTAGGGGGGTGCTGTGTATAACACTATTAGGGGGGTGCTGTGTATTAAACTATTAGGGGGGTGCTGTGTATAACACTATTAGGGGGGCGCTGTGTATTAAAATATTAGGGGGGTGCTGTGTATAATACTATTATTGGAGTGCTGTGTATAACACTATTGGGGGGTGCTGTGTATTAAACTATTAGGGGGGTGCTGTGTATAACACTATTAGGGAGGTGCTGTGTATAACACTATTAGGGGGGTGCTGTGTATAACACTATTAGGGGGGTGCTGTGTATTAAATTATTAGGGCGGTGCTGTGTATTAAATTATTAGGGGGGTGCTGTGTATTAAATTATTAGGGGGGTGCTGTGTATTAAACTATTAGGGGGGTGCTGTGTATTAAACTATTAGGGGGGTGTTGTGTATAACACTATTAGGGGGGTGCTGTGTATTAAATTATTAGGGGGGTGCTGTGTTTAACATTATTAGGGGGGTGCTGTGTATAACACTATTAGGGGGGTGCTGTGTATTAAACTATTAGGGGGGTGCTGTGTATTAAATTATTAGGGGGGTGCTGTGTATAACACTATTAGGGGGGTACTGTGTATAACACTATTAGGGGGGTGCTGTGTATTAAACTATTAGTGGGGTGCTGTGTATAACACTATTAGGGGGGTGCTGTGTATAACACTATTAGGGGGGGTGCTGTGTATAACACTATTAGGGGGCGCTGTGTATTAAAATATTGGGGTGCTGAGTATAACAATATTATTGGGGTGCTGTGTATAACACTATTAGGGGGGTGCTGTGTGTTAAATTATTAGGGGGGTGCTGTGTATAACACTATTAGGGGGGTGCTGTGTATAACAGTATTAGGGGGGTGCTGTGTATTAAACTATTAGGGGGTGCTGTGTATAACACTATTAGGGGGTGCTGTGTATTAAACTATTAGGGGGGTGCTGTGTATTAAACTATTAGGGGGGTGCTGTGTATTAAACTATTAGGGGGGTGCTGTGTATAACACTATTATTGGGGTGCTGTGTATAACACTATTGGGGGGTGCTGTGTATTAAACTATTAGGGGGGTGCTGTGTATAACACTATTAGGGAGGTGCTGTGTATAACACTATTAGGGGGTGCTGTGTATAACACTATTAGGGGGGTACTGTGTATTAAATTATTAGGGGGGTGCTGTGTATTAAACTATTAGGGGGGGGGGTGCTGTGTATTAAACTATTAGGGGGGTGCTGTGTATAACACTATTAGGGGGGGTGCTGTGTATTAAATTATTAGGGGGGTGCTGTGTATTAAACTATTAGGGGGTGCTGTGTGTTAAACTATTAGGGGGGTGCTGTGTATTAAACTATTAGGGGGGTGCTGTGTATAACACTATTAGGGGGGTGCTGTGTATAAAACTATTAGGGGGGTGCTGTGTATTAAACTATTAGGGGGGTGCTGTGTATAACACTATTAGGGGGTGCTGTTTATAACACTATTAGGGGGATGCTGTGTATTAAACTATTAGAGGGGTGCTGTGTATTAAATTATTAGGGGGGTGCTGTGTATAACAGTATTAGGGGGGTGCTGTGTATTAAACTATTAGGGGGGTGCTGTGTATTAAACTATTAGGGGGGTGCTGTGTATTAAACTATTAGGGTGGTGCTGTGTATAACACTATTATTGGGGTGCTGTTTATTAAACTATTAGGGGGGTGCTGTGTATAACACTATTAGGGGGGTGCTGTGTATAACACTATTAGTTGGGTGCTGTGTATTAAACTATTAGGGGGGTGCTGTGTATTAAATTATTAGGGGGGTGCTGTGTATAACACTATTAGGGGGGTGCTGTGTATAACACTATTAGGGGGGTGCTGTGTATTAAATTATTATGGGGGTGCTGTGTATAACACTATTAGGGAGGTGCTGTGTATAACACTATTAGGGGGTGCTGTGTATAACACTATTAGGGGGTGCTGTGTATTAAATTATTAGGGGGGTGCTGTGTATTAAACTATTATGGGGGTGCTGTGTATTAAACTATTAGGGGGGTGCTGTGTATTAAAATATTAGGGGGGTGCTGTGTATAACACTATTAGGGGGGTGCTGTGTATTAAACTATTAGGGGGGTGCTGTGTATAACACTATTAGGGGGGCGCTCTGTATTAAAATATTAGGGGGGTGCTGTGTATAACACTATTATTGGGGTGCTGTGTATAACACTATTAGGGAGTTGCTGTGTATAACACTATTAGGGGGTGCTGTGTATAACACTATTGGGGGGTGCTGTGTATTAAATTATTAGGGGGTGCTGTGTATAACACTATTAGGGGGTGCTGTGTATTAAACTATTAGGGGGGTGCTGTGTATAACACTATTAGGGGGGTGCTGTGTATAACACTATTAGGGGGGTGCTGTGTATAACACTATTAGGGGGGCGCTGTGTATTAAAATATTAGGGGGGTTCTGTGTATAACACTATTAGGGGGGTGCTGTGTATAACACTATTAGGGGGGTGCTGTGTATTAAACTATTAGGGGGGTGCTGTGTATAACACTATTAGGGGGGCGCTGTGTATTAAAATATTAGGGGGGTGCTGTGTATAACACTATTATTGGAGTGCTGTGTATAACACTATTGGGGGGTGCTGTGTATTAAACTATTAGGGGGGTGCTGTGTATTAAACTATTAGGGGGGTGCTGTGTATTAAACTATTAGGGGGGTGCTGTGTATTAAACTATTAGGGTGGTGCTGTGTATAACACTATTATTGGGGTGCTGTTTATTAAACTATTAGGGGGGTGCTGTGTATAACACTATTAGGGGGGTGCTGTGTATAACACTATTAGGTGGGTGCTGTGTATTAAACTATTAGGGGGGTGCTGTGTATTAAATTATTAGGGGGGTGCTGTGTATAACACTATTAGGAAGGTGCTGTGTATAACACTATTAGGGGGGTGCTGTGTATTAAATTATTATGGGTGTGCTGTGTATAACACTATTAGGGAGGTGCTGTGTATAACACTATTAGGGGGTGCTGTGTATAACACTATTAGGGGGTGCTGTGTATTAAATTATTAGGGGGGTGCTGTGTATTAAACTATTATGGGGGTGCTGTGTATTAAACTATTAGGGGGGTGCTGTGTATTAAAATATTAGGGGGGTGCTGTGTATAACACTATTAGGGAGTTGCTGTGTATAACACTATTAGGGGGTTCTGTGTATAACACTATTAGGGGGTGCTGTGTATTAAACTATTAGGGGGGTGCTGTGTATAACACTATTAGGGGGGTGCTGTGTATAACACTATTAGGGGGGCGCTGTGTATTAAAATATTAGGGGGGTGCTGTGTATAACACTATTAGGGGGGTGCTGTGTATAACACTATTAGGGGGGTGCTGTGTATTAAACTATTAGGGGGGTGCTGTGTATAACACTATTAGGGGGGCGCTGTGTATTAAAATATTAGGGGGGTGCTGTGTATAACACTATTATTGGAGTGCTGTGTATAACACTATTGGGGGGTGCTGTGTATTAAACTATTAGGGGGGTGCTGTGTATAACACTATTAGGGAGGTGCTGTGTATAACACTATTAGGGGGGTGCTGTGTATAACACTATTAGGGGGGTGCTGTGTATTAAATTATTAGGGGGGTGCTGTGTATTAAATTATTAGGGGGGTGCTGTGTATTAAATTATTAGGGGGGTGCTGTGTATTAAACTATTAGGGGGGTGCTGTGTATTAAACTATTAGGGGGGTGTTGTGTATAACACTATTAGGGGGGTGCTGTGTATTAAATTATTAGGGGGGGTGCTGTGTTTAACATTATTAGGGGGGTGCTGTGTATAACACTATTAGGGGGGTGCTGTGTATTAAACTATTAGGGGGGTGCTGTGTATTAAATTATTAGGGGGGTGCTGTGTATAACACTATTAGGGGGGTACTGTGTATAACACTATTAGGGGGGTGCTGTGTATTAAACTATTAGTGGGGTGCTGTGTATAACACTATTAGGGGGGTGCTGTGTATAACACTATTAGGGGGGGTGCTGTGTATAACACTATTAGGGGGCGCTGTGTATTAAAATATTGGGGTGCTGAGTATAACAATATTATTGGGGTGCTGTGTATAACACTATTAGGGGGGTGCTGTGTGTTAAATTATTAGGGGGGTGCTGTGTATAACACTATTAGGGGGGTGCTGTGTATAACAGTATTAGGGGGGTGCTGTGTATTAAACTATTAGGGGGTGCTGTGTATAACACTATTAGGGGGTGCTGTGTATTAAACTATTAGGGGGGTGCTGTGTATTAAACTATTAGGGGGGTGCTGTGTATTAAACTATTAGGGGGGTGCTGTGTATAACACTATTATTGGGGTGCTGTGTATAACACTATTGGGGGGTGCTGTGTATTAAACTATTAGGGGGGTGCTGTGTATAACACTATTAGGGAGGTGCTGTGTATAACACTATTAGGGGGTGCTGTGTATAACACTATTAGGGGGGTACTGTGTATTAAATTATTAGGGGGGTGCTGTGTATTAAACTATTAGGGGGGGGGGTGCTGTGTATTAAACTATTAGGGGGGTGCTGTGTATAACACTATTAGGGGGGTGCTGTGTATTAAATTATTAGGGGGGTGCTGTGTATTAAACTATTAGGGGGTGCTGTGTGTTAAACTATTAGGGGGGTGCTGTGTATTAAACTATTAGGGGGGTGCTGTGTATAACACTATTAGGGGGGTGCTGTGTATAAAACTATTAGGGGGGTGCTGTGTATTAAACTATTAGGGGGGTGCTGTGTATAACACTATTAGGGGGTGCTGTTTATAACACTATTAGGGGGATGCTGTGTATTAAACTATTAGAGGGGTGCTGTGTATTAAATTATTAGGGGGGTGCTGTGTATAACAGTATTAGGGGGGTGCTGTGTATTAAACTATTAGGGGGGTGCTGTGTATTAAACTATTAGGGGGGTGCTGTGTATTAAACTATTAGGGTGGTGCTGTGTATAACACTATTATTGGGGTGCTGTTTATTAAACTATTAGGGGGGTGCTGTGTATAACACTATTAGGGGGGTGCTGTGTATAACACTATTAGGTGGGTGCTGTGTATTAAACTATTAGGGGGGTGCTGTGTATTAAATTATTAGGGGGGTGCTGTGTATAACACTATTAGGGGGGTGCTGTGTATAACACTATTAGGGGGGTGCTGTGTATTAAATTATTATGGGGGTGCTGTGTATAACACTATTAGGGAGGTGCTGTGTATAACACTATTAGGGGGTGCTGTGTATAACACTATTAGGGGGTGCTGTGTATTAAATTATTAGGGGGGTGCTGTGTATTAAACTATTATGGGGGTGCTGTGTATTAAACTATTAGGGGGGTGCTGTGTATTAAAATATTAGGGGGGTGCTGTGTATAACACTATTAGGGGGGTGCTGTGTATTAAACTATTAGGGGGGTGCTGTGTATAACACTATTAGGGGGGCGCTCTGTATTAAAATATTAGGGGGGTGCTGTGTATAACACTATTATTGGGGTGCTGTGTATAACACTATTAGGGAGTTGCTGTGTATAACACTATTAGGGGGTGCTGTGTATAACACTATTGGGGGGTGCTGTGTATTAAATTATTAGGGGGTGCTGTGTATAACACTATTAGGGGGTGCTGTGTATTAAACTATTAGGGGGGTGCTGTGTATAACACTATTAGGGGGGTGCTGTGTATAACACTATTAGGGGGGTGCTGTGTATAACACTATTAGGGGGGCGCTGTGTATTAAAATATTAGGGGGGTTCTGTGTATAACACTATTAGGGGGGTGCTGTGTATAACACTATTAGGGGGGTGCTGTGTATTAAACTATTAGGGGGGTGCTGTGTATAACACTATTAGGGGGGCGCTGTGTATTAAAATATTAGGGGGGTGCTGTGTATAACACTATTATTGGAGTGCTGTGTATAACACTATTGGGGGGTGCTGTGTATTAAACTATTAGGGGGGTGCTGTGTATTAAACTATTAGGGGGGTGCTGTGTATTAAACTATTAGGGGGGTGCTGTGTATTAAACTATTAGGGGGGTGCTGTGTATTAAACTATTAGGGGGGTGCTGTGTATTAAACTATTAGGGGGGTGCTGTGTATTAAACTATTAGGGGGGTGCTGTGTATAACACTATTATTGGGGTGCTGTTTATTAAACTATTAGGGGGGTGCTGTGTATAACACTATTAGGGGGGTGCTGTGTATAACACTATTAGGTGGGTGCTGTGTATTAAACTATTAGGGGGCGTTGCTGTGTATTAAATTATTAGGGGGGTGCTGTGTATAACACTATTAGGAGGTGCTGTGTATAACACTATTAGGGGGGTGCTGTGTATTAAATTATTATGGGTGTGCTGTGTATAACACTATTAGGGAGGTGCTGTGTATAACACTATTAGGGGGTGCTGTGTATAACACTATTAGGGGGTGCTGTGTATTAAATTATTAGGGGGGGTGCTGTGTATTAAACTATTATGGGGGGTGCTGTGTATTAAACTATTAGGGGGGTGCTGTGTATTAAAATATTAGGGGGGTGCTGTGTATAACACTATTAGGGGGGTTGCTGTGTATTAAACTATTAGGGGGTGCTGTGTATAACACTATTAGGGGGGCGCTCTGTATTAAAAATATTAGGGGGGTGCTGTGTATAACACTATTATTGGGGTGCTGTGTATAACACTATTAGGGAGTTGCTGTGTATAACACTATTAGGGGGTGCTGTGTATAACACTATTAGGGGGTGCTGTGTATTAAATTATTAGGGGGTGCTGTGTATAACACTATTAGGGGGTGCTGTGTATTAAACTATTAGGGGGGTGCTGTGTATAACACTATTAGGGGGGTGCTGTGTATAACACTATTAGGGGGGGTGCTTGTGTATAACACTATTAGGGGGGGCGCTGTGTATTTAAAATATTAGGGTGGTGCTGTGTATAACACTATTAGGGGGGGTGCTGTGTATAACACTATTAGGGGGGTGCTGTGTATTAAACTATTAGGGGGGTGCTGTGTATAACACTATTAGGGGGGGCGCTGTGTATTAAAATATTAGGGGGGTGCTGTGTATAACACTATTATTGGAGTGCTGTGTATAACACTATTGGGGGGTGCTGTGTATTAAACTATTAGGGGGGTGCTGTGTATAACACTATTAGGGAGGTGCTGTGTATAACACTATTAGGGGGGTGCTGTGTATAACACTATTAGGGGGGTGCTGTGTATTAAATTATTAGGGGGGGTGCTGTGTATTAAATTATTAGGGGGGTGCTGTGTATTAAATTATTAGGGGGTGCTGTGTATTAAACTATTAGGGGGGTGCTGTGTATTAAACTATTAGGGGGGTGTTGTGTATAACACTATTAGGGGGGGTGCTGTGTATTAAATTATTAGGGGGGGTGCTGTGTTTAACATTATTAGGGGGGTGCTGTGTATAACACTATTAGGGGGGGTGCTGTGTATTAAACTATTAGGGGGGGTGCTGTGTATTAAATTATTAGGGGGGTGCTGTGTATAACACTATTAGGGGGGTACTGTGTATAACACTATTAGGGGGGTGCTGTGTATTAAACTATTAGTGGGGGTGCTGTGTATAACACTATTAGGGGGGTGCTGTGTATAACACTATTAGGGGGGGTGCTGTGTATAACACTATTAGGGGGCGCTGTGTATTAAAATATTGGGGTGCTGAGTATAACAATATTATTGGGGTGCTGTGTATAACACTATTAGGGGGGGTGATGTGTGTTAAATTATTAGGGGGGTGCTGTGTATAACACTATTAGGGGGGTGCTGTGTATAACAGTATTAGGGGGATGCTGTGTATAACAGTATTAGGGGGGTTGCTGTGTATTAAACTATTAGGGGAGTGCTGTGTATAACACTATTAGGGGGTGCTGTGTATTAAACTATTAGGGGGGTGCTGTGTATTAAACTATTAGGGGGGTGCTGTGTATTAAACTATTAGGGGGGTGCTGTGTATAACACTATTATTGGGGTGCTGTGTATAACACTATTGGGGGGTGCTGTGTATTAAACTATTAGGGGGGTGCTGTGTATAACACTATTAGGGAGGTGCTGTGTATAACACTATTAGGGGGGGTGCTGTGTATTAACACTATTAGGGGGTACTGTGTATTAAATTATTAGGGGGGTGCTGTGTATTAAACTATTAGGGGGGGGGGTGATGTGTATTAAACTATTAGGGGGGTGCTGTGTATAACACTATTAGGGGGGTGCTGTGTATTAAATTATTAGGGGGGTGCTGTGTATTAAACTATTAGGGGGTGCTGTGTATTAAACTATTAGGGGGGGTGCTGTGTATTAAACTATTAGGGGGGTGATGTGTATAACACTAGTGGTAGGGGGGTGGGTGGGGGCTGTGTATAAAACTATTAGGGGGGGTGCTGTGTATTAAACTATTAGGGGGGTGCTGTGTATAACACTATTAGGGGGTGCTGTTTATAACACTATTAGGGGGATGCTGTGTATTAAACTATTAGAGGGGTGCTGTGTATTAAATTATTAGGGGGGTGCTGTGTATAACAGTATTAGGGTGGTGCTGTGTATTTAAACTATTAGGGGGGGGTGCTGTGTATTAAACTATTAGGGGGGTGCTGTGTATTAAACTATTAGGGTGGTGCTGTGTATAACACTATTATTGGGGTGCTGTTTATTAAACTATTAGGGGGGTGCTGTGTATAACACTATTAGGGGGGTGCTGTGTATAACACTATTAGGTGGGTGCTGTGTATTAAACTATTAGGGGGGTGCTGTGTATTAAATTATTAGGGGGGTGCTGTGTATAACACTATTAGGGGGGTGCTGTGTATAACACTATTAGGGGGGTGGCTGTGTATTAAATTATTATGGGGTGCTGTGTATAACACTATTAGGGAGGTGCTGTGTATAACACTATTAGGGGGTGCTGTGTATAACACTATTAGGGGGTGCTGTGTATTAAACTATTAGGGGGGTGCTGTGTATTAAACTATTAGGGGGGTGCTGTGTATAACACTATTATTGGGGTGCTGTGTATAACACTATTGGGGGGTGCTGTGTATTAAACTATTAGGGGGGGTGCTGTGTATAACACTATTAGGGAGGTGCTGTGTATAACACTATTAGGGGGTGCTGTGTATAACACTATTAGGGGGGGTACTGTGTATTAAAATTATTAGGGGGGTGCTGTGTATTAAACTATTAGGGGGGGGGGTGCTGTGTATTAAACTATTAGGGGGGTGCTGTGTATAACACTATTAGGGGGGTGCTGTGTATTAAATTATTAGGGGGGTGCTGTGTATTAAACTATTAGGGGGTGCTGTGTGTTAAACTATTAGGGGGGGTGCTGTGTATTAAACTATTAGGGGGGTGCTGTGTATAACACTATTAGGGGGGTGCTGTGTATAAAACTATTAGGGGGGTGCTGTGTATTAAACTATTAGGGGGGTGCTGTGTATAACACTATTACGGGGTGCTGTTTATAACACTATTAGGGGGATGCTGTGTATTAAACTATTAGAGGGGTGCTGTGTATTAAATTATTAGGGGGGGGTGCTGTGTATAACAGTATTAGGGGGGTGCTGTGTATTAACACTATTAGGGGGGTGCTGTGTATTAAACTATTAGGGGGGTGCTGTGTATTAAACTATTAGGGTGGTGCTGTGTATAACACTATTATTGGGGTGCTGTTTATTAAACTATTAGGGGGGTGCTGTGTATAACAACTATTAGGGGGGTGCTGTGTATAACACTATTAGGTGGGTGCTGTGTATTAAACTATTAGGGGGGTGCTGTGTATTAAATTATTAGGGGGGTGCTGTGTATAACACTATTAGGGGGGTGCTGTGTATACACTATTAGGGGGGTGCTGTGTATTAAATTATTATGGGGGTGCTGTGTATAACACTATTAGGGAGGTGCTGTGTATAACACTATTAGTGGGTGCTGTGTATAACACTATTAGGGGGTGCTGTGTATTAAATTATTAGGGGGGGTGCTGTGTATTAAACTATTATGGGGGTGCTGTGTATTAAACTATTAGGGGGGTGCTGTGTATTAAAATATTAGGGGGGTGCTGTGTATAACACTATTAGGGGGGTGCTGTGTATTAAACTATTAGGGGGGGTGCTGTGTATAACACTATTAGGGGGGCGCTCTGTATTAAAATATTAGGGGGGGTGCTGTGTATAACACTATTATTGGGGTGCTGTGTATAACACTATTAGGGAGTTGCTGTGTATAACACTATTAGGGGGTGCTGTGTATAACACTATTGGGGGGTGCTGTGTATTAAATTATTAGGGGGGTGCTGTGTATAACACTATTAGGGGGTGCTGTGTATTAAACTATTAGGGGGGTGCTGTGTATAACACTATTAGGGGGGTGCTGTGTATAACACTATTAGGGGGGTGCTGTGTATAACACTATTAGGGGGGGCCGCTGTGTATTAAAATATTAGGGGGGTTCTGTGTATAACACTATTAGGGGGGTTGCTGTGTATAACACTATTAGGGGGGTGCTGTGTATTAAACTATTAGGGGGGGTGCTGTGTATAACACTATTAGGGGGGCGCTGTGTATTAAAATATTAGGGGGGTGCTGTGTATAACACTATTATTGGAGTGCTGTGTATAACACTATTGGGTGGGGGTTGCTGTGTA
>NW_027441006.1:0-47529 GCF_031893055.1 Leptodactylus fuscus
TGGTCACTTATGTAATAGGGGGGCGGGACACATAATGGGGGGTCACTTATGTAATAGGGGGCGGGACACACATAATGGGGGGGTCACTTATGTAATAGGGGGGCGGGACACATAATGGGGGGTCACTTATGTAATAGGGGGGCGGGACACACATAATGGGGGGTCATTTATGTAAAAGGGGGGGCAAGACACACATAATGGGGGGTCACTTATGTAATAGGGGGCGGGACACATAATGGGGGGGTCACTTATGTAATAGGGGGGCGGGACACACATAATGGTGGTCACTTATGTAATAGGGGGGCAGGACACACATAATGGGGTTCACTTATGTAATAGGGGGCGGGACACACATAATGAGGGGTCACTTATGTAATAGGGGGGCGGGACACACATAATGGGGGTCACTTATGTAATAGGGGGGCGGGACACACATAATGGGGGGGGTCTCTTATGTAATAGGGGGGCGGGACACACATAATGGGGGGGTCACATATGTAATAGGGGGCGGGACACACATAATGGGGGGGTCACTTATGTAATAGGGGGGCGGGACACACATAATGGGGGGTCACTTATGTAATAGGGGGGCGGGACACATAATGGGGGGTCACTTATGTAATAGGGGGGCAGGACACACATAATGGGGGGTCACTTATGTAATAAGGGGGCGGGACACACATAATGGGGGGTCACTTATGTAATAGGGGGGCGGGACACACATAATGGGGGGTCACTTATGTAATAGGGGGCGGGACACACATAATGGTGGTCACTTATATAATAGGGGGCGGGACACACATAATAGGGGGTCACTTATGTAATAGGGGGGCGGGACACACATAATGGGGGGTCACTTATGTAATAGGGGGGCGGGACACACATAATGGGGGGTCACTTATGTAATAGGGGGGCGGGACGAACATAATGGGGGGTCACTTATGTAATAGGGGGGCGGGACACACATAATAGGGGGTCACTTATGTAAAAGGGGGGCGGGACACATAATAAGGGGTCACTTATGTAATAGGGGGCGGGACACACATAATGGGGAGTCACTTATGTAATAGGGGGCGGGACGCACATAATGGGGGGTTACTTATGTAATAGGGGGGCGGGACACACATAATGGGGGGTCACTTATGTAATAGGGGGGCGGGACGAACATAATGGGGGGTCACTTATGTAATTGGGGGGCGGGACACACATAATGGGGGGTCACTTATGTAATAGGGGGCAGGACACACATAATGGGGGGTCACTTATGTAATAGGGGGGCAGGACACATAATGGGGGTCACTTATGTAATAGGGGCGGGACACATAATGGGGGTCACTTATGTAATAGGGGGGCGGGACGAACATAATGGGGGGTCACTTATGTAATAGGGGGGCAGGACACATAATGGGGGGTTACTTATGTAATAGGGGGCGGGACACACATAAAGGGGGTCACTTATGTAATAGGGGGCGGGACACATAATGGGGGTCACTTATGTAATAGGGGGGCGGGACGAACATAATGGGGGGGGTCACTTATGTAATAGGGGGGCGGGACACACATAATAGGGGGTCACTTATGTAATAAGGGGGCGGGACGAACATAATGGGGGGTCACTTATGTAATAGGGGGGCGGGACACACATAATGGGGGGTCAATTATGTAATAGGGGGGCGGGACATACATAATGGGGGGTCACATATGTAATAGGGGGGCGGGACACATAATGGGGGTCACTTATGTAATAGAGGGCGGGACACATAATGGGGGTCACTTATGTAATAGGGGGCGGGACACACATAATGGTGGTCACTTATATAATAGGGGGGCGGGGACACACATAATGGGGGGGTAACTTATGTAATGGGGGCAGGACACACATAATGGGTGGTCACTTATGTAATGGGGGCGGGACACACATAATAGGGGGTCAGTTATGTAATAGGGGGGCGGGACACACATAATGGGGGGTCACTTATGTAATAGGGGGGCGCGACACACATAATGGGGGGTCACTTATGTAATAGGGGGGCGGGACACACATAATGGGGGGTCACATATGTAATAGGGGGGCGGGACACATAATGGGGGGTCACATATGTAATAGGGGGCGGGACACACATAATGGGGGTCACTTATGTAATAGGGGGGCGGGACACACATAATGGGGGGTCACTTATGTAATAGGGGGCGGGACACACATAATGGGGGGTCACTTATGTAATAGGGGGGCGGGACACACATAATGGGGGGTCACTTATGTAATAGGGGGGCGGGACACACATAATGGGGGTCACTTATGTAATAGGGGGCGGGACACACATAATGGGGGGTCACTTATGTAATAGGGGGGCGGGACACATAATGGGGGGTCATTTATGTAAAAGGGGGGCAAGACACACATAATGGGGGGTCACATATGTAATAGGGGGGCGGGACACATAATGGGGGGTCATTTATGCAATAGGGGGCGGGACACACATAATGGGGGGTCACTTATGTAATAGGGGGCGGGACACACATAATGGGGGGTCACTTATGTAATAGGGGGGCGGGACACATAATGGGGGGTCATTTATGTAAAAGGGGGGCAAGACACACATAATGGGGGGTCACATATGTAATAGGGGGGCGGGACACATAATGGGGGGTCATTTATGCAATAGGGGGCGGGACACACATAATGGGGGGTCACTTATGTAATAGGGGGCGGGGACACACATAATGGGGGGTCACTTATGTAATAGGGGGGCGGGACACACATAATGGGGGGTCACTTATGTAATAGGGGGCAGGACACACATAATGGGGGGTCACTTATGTAATAGGGGGCGGGACACACATAATGGTGGTCACTTATATAATAGGGGGCGGGACACGCATAATGGTGGTCACTTATATAATAGGGGGGCGGGACACACATAATGGGGGGGTCACTTATGTAATAGGGGGGCGGGACACATAATGGGGGGTCACTTATGTAATAGGGGGGCGGGACACACATAATGGGGGTAACTTATGTAATGGGGGCGGGACACACATAATGGGGGGTTACTTATGTAATAGGGGGGCGGGACATGCATAATGGGGGTCACTTATGTAATAGGGGGGCGGGACACACATAATGGGGGGTTACTTATGTAATAGGGGGGCGGGACATGCATAATGGGGGTCACTTATGTAATAGGGGGGCGGGACACACATAATGGGGGTCACTTATGTAATAGGGGGGCAGAACACATAATGGGGGGTCACTTATGTAATAGGGGGGCGGGACACACATAATGGGGGGGTAACTTATGTAATGGGGGCGGGACACACATAATGGGGGGTTACTTATGTAATAGGGGGGCGGGACATGCATAATGGGGGTCACTTATGTAATAGGGGGGAGGGACACACATAATGGGGGGTTACTTATGTAATAGGGGGGCGGGATGCACATAATGGGGGGTCACTTATGTAATAGGGGGGCGGGATGCACATAATGGGGGGTCACTTATGTAATAGGGGGCGGGACACGCATAATGGGGGGTCACATGTAATAGGGGGCGGGATACACATAATGAGGGTCACTTATGTAAAAGGGGGGCGGGACACACATAATGGGGGTCACTTATATAAAAGGGGTGCGGGACACACATAATGGGGGTCACTTATGAAATAGGGGGGCAGGACACACATAATGGGGGTCACTTATGTGATAGGGGGGCGGGACGCACATAATGGGGGTCACTTATGTAACAGGGGCGGGACACACATAATGGGGGGGTCACTTATGTAATAGGGGGGCGGGACACATAATGGGGGGTCACTTATGTAATAGGGGGAGGGACACGCATAATGGGGGGTCACATGTAATAGGGGGCGGGATACACATAATGAGGGTCACTTATGTAAAAGGGGGGCGGGACACACATAATGGGGGTCACTTATGTAATAGGGGGGCGGGACACACATAATGGGGGTCACTTATGTAATAGGCAGTCCATATAATGGAGAGGTCACTCCTCTATATGATGGTTCTGGGGACCCCTGAGGTGTTCAGGTCTGTACCGCTCAGCACCCCAAAATTACAACCAGGAGCCGACCAACAAGCAGATGTTCTTGCTCCATCACCCCACACCCTACAATACGCCATCATCGCCCCATAGTCCAGAGGCTTACCACAGATATGACCCTGCCCTCGCCCCTCCTCTCCGCTCCCTGCTCTCGCCATCCTCTCCCTCACCCGTTCCGTCCTCTCCCTGCCCTCACCTGTCCCGTCCTCTCACTCACCCGTCCTCTCTCTCACTCGTCCTCTCCCTGCCCTCACCCGTCCCGTCCTCTCCCTCGCCCCTCCTCTCCTCTCCCTGCTTTCGCCCGTCCCATCCTCTCCCTTGCCCGTCCTCTCCTTTGCCCGTCCTCTCCCTTGCCCCTCCTCTCCTCTCCCTGGTCTCGCCCGTCCTCTCCCTCACTCGTCCTCTCCCTCACTCGTCCTCTCCCTTGCCCGTCCTCTCCCTCGCCCGTCCTCTCCCGTCCTCTCCCTCGCCCTGGTCTCGCCCGTCCTCTCCCTGCCCTCACCCGTCCCGTCCTCTCCCTTGCCCGTCCTCTCCCTGCCCTCACCCGTCCCGTCCTCTCCCTGCCCTCACCCGTCCCGTCCTCTCCCTTGCCCGTCCTCTCCCTGCCCTCACCCGTCCCGTCCTCTCCCTTGCCCGTCCTCTCCCTGCCCTCACCCGTCCCGTCCTCTCCCTCGCCCCTCCTCTCCTCTCCCTGCTCTCGCCCATCCCATCCTCTCCCTTGCCCGTCCTCTCCCTTGCCCGTCCTCTCCCTCGCCCCTCCTCTCCTTCGCCCCTCCCCTCCTCTCCTCTCCCTGGTCTCGCCTGTCCTCTCCCTGCCCTCACCCGTCCCGTCCTCTCCCTTGCCCATCCTCTCCTCTCCCTGGTCTCGCCCGTCCTCTCCCTGCCCTCACCCATCCCGTCCTCTCCCTTGCCCGTCCTCTCCCTCGGACCTCCTCTCCTCTCCCTGCTCTCGCCCGTCCTCTCCCTGCTCTCGCCCGTCCTCTCCCTCACCCGTCCCGTCCTCTCCCTTGCCCGTCCTCTCCCTGCCCTCACCCATTCCGTCCTCTCCCTTGCCCGTCCTCTCCCTCGGCCCTCCTCTCCTCTCCCTGCTCTCGCCCGTCCTCTCCCTGCTCTCGCCCGTCCTCTCCCTCACCCGTCCCGTCCTCTCCCTTGCCCGTCCTCTCCCTGCCCTCACCCGTCCCGTCCTCTCCCTTGCCCGTCCTCTCCCTCGGCCCTCCTCTCCTCTCCCTGCTCTCGCCCGTCCTCTCCCTCACCCGTCCCGTCCTCTCCCTCGCCCGTCCTCTCCTTTCCCTGCCGTCGCCTCTCCCCCATTACCTGATTGTGTCGCTTGTTTTGTAAATCCAGAATACATGTCGTGCACAGAGGTGATGTTGTCGGGGAGGCCGGAGGGTGAGCTCTGCAGGTAACATTCACACCTGAGTGGGCGAGAGCAGGAATGTCAGCAAGATGGAGAACATAGCAGACCCCAACATCACACTGTACCGGACCCCAACATCACCCATACCGGACCCCAACATCACACTGTACCGGACCCCAATATCACACTGTACCGGACCCCAACATCACCCTGTACCGGACCCCAACATCACACTGTACCGGACCCCAACATCACACTGTACCGGACCCCAACATCACCCTGTACCGGACCCCAACATCACACTGTACCGGACCCCAACATCACACTGTACCGGACCCCAACATCACCCTGTACCGGACCCCAACATCACACTGTACCGGACCCCAACATCACCCTGTACCGGACCCCAACATCACACTGTACCGGACCCCAACATCACACTGTACCGGACCCCAACATCACCCTGTACCGGACCCCAACATCACACTGTACCGGACCCCAACATCACACTGTACCGGACCCCAACATCACCCTGTACCGGACCCCAACATCACACTGTACCGGACCCCAACATCACACTGTACCGGACCCCAACATCACACTGTACCGGACCCCAACATCACCCTGTACCGGACCCCAACATAACCCTGTACCGGACCCCAACATCACCCTGTACCGGACCCCAACATCACACTGTACCGGACCCCAACATCACACTGTACCGGACCCCAACATCACCCTGTACCGGACCCCAACATCACCCTGTACCGGACCCCAACATCACACTGTACCGGACCCCAACATCACACTGTACCGGACCCCAACATCACACTGTACCGGACCCCAACATCACACTGTACCGGACCCCAACATCACCCTGTACCGGACCCCAACATCACACTGTAGCGGACCCCAACATCACCCTGTACCGGACCCCAACATCACACGTACCGGACCCCAACATCACACTGTACCGGACCCCAACATTACCCTGTACCGGACCCCAACATCACACGTACCGGACCCCAACATCACCCTGTACCGGACCCCAACATCACCCTGTACCGGACCCCAACATCAGCCTGTACCGTACCCCGACATCACACTGTACCGGACCTCAACATCACCCATACCGGACCCCGACATCACCCTGTACCGGACCCCGACATCAACCTGTACCGGACCCCGACATCACACTGTACCGGACCCCAACATCACACTGTACCGGACCCCAACGTCACACTGTACCGGACCCCAACATCACCCATACCGGACCCCCAACATCACACTGTACCGGACCCCAACATCACACTGTACCGGACCCCAACATCACCCTGTACGGACCCCAACATCACACTGTACCGGACCCCAACATCACCCATACCGGACCCCAAAATCACACTGTACCGGACCCCAACATCACCCTGTACCGGACCCCAACATCACACTGTACCGGACCCCAACATCACCCTGTACCGGACCCCCAACATCACCCTGTACCGGACCCCAACATCACCCTGTACCGGACCCCAACATCACACTGTACCGGACCCCAACATCACATTGTACCGGACCCCAACATCACACTGTACCGGACCCCAACATCACACTGTACCGGACCCCAACATCAACCTGTACCGGACCCCAACATCACACTGTACCGGACCCCAACATCACCCTGTACCGGACCCCAACATCACCCTGTATCGGACCCCAACATCACACTGTACCGGACCCCAACATCACCCTGTACCGGACCCCAACATCACCCTGTACCGGACCCCAACATCACCCTGTACCGGACCCCAACATCACCCTGTACCGGACCCCAACATCACACTGTACCGGACCCCAACATCACACTGTACCGGACCCCAACATCACACTGTACCGGACCTCAACATCACACTGTACCGGACCCCAACATCACCCTGTACCGGACCCCAACATCACACTGTACCGGACCCCAACATCACCCTGTACCGGACCCCAACATCACACTGTACCGGACCCCAACATCACCCTGTACGGACCCCAACATCACACTGTACCGGACCCCAACATCACACTGTACCGGACCCCAACATCACACTGTACCGGACCCCAACATCACCCTGTACCGGACCCCCAACATCACACTGTAGCGGACCCCAACATCACCCTGTACCGGACCCCAACATCACACTGTACCGGACCCCAACATCACACTGTAGCGGACCCCAACATCACCCTGTACCGGACCCCAACATCACCCTGTACCGGACCCCAACATCACCCTGTACCGGACCCCAACATCACACTGTACCGGACCCCAACATCACACTGTAGCGGACCCCAACATCACCCTGTACCGGACCCCAACATCACACTGTACCGGACCCCAACATCACACTGTACCGGACCCCAACATCACACTGTACCGGACCCCAACATCACACTGTACCGGACCCCAACATAACCCTGTACCGGACCCCAACATCACCCTGTACCGGACCCCAACATCACACTGTACCGGACCCCAACATCACCCTGTACCGGACCCCAACATCACACTGTAGCGGACCCCAACATCACCCTGTACCGGACCCCAACATCACCCTGTACCGGACCCCAACATCACCCTGTACCGGACCCCGACATCAACCTGTACCGGACCCCAACATCACACTGTACCGGACCCCAACATCACACTGTACCGGACCCCAACATCACCCGTACCGGACCCCAACATCACACTGTACCGGACCCCAACATCACACTGTACCGGACCCCAACATCACCCTGTACGGACCCCAACATCACACTGTACCGGACCCCAACATCACACTGTACCGGACCCCAACATCACCCTGTACCGGACCCCAACATCACCCTGTACCGGACCCCAACATCACACTGTACCGGACCCCAACATCACACTGTACCGGACCCCAACATCACACTGTACCGGACCCCAACATCACCCATACCGGACCCCAACATCACACTGTACCGGACCCCAACATCACACTGTACCGGACCCCAACATCACCCTGTACCGGACCCCAACATCACACTGTACCGGACCCCCAACATCACATTGTACCGGACCCCAACATCACACTGTACCGGACCCCAACATCACACTGTACCGGACCCCAACATCACCCTGTACCGGACCCCAACATCACACTGTACCGGACCCCAACATCACACTGTACCGGACCCAACATCACCCTGTACCGGACCCCGACATCATCCTGTACCGGACCCCGACATCACACTGTACCGGACCCCGACATCACCCTGTACCGGACCCCGACATCACACTGTACCGGACCCCGACATCACCCTGTACCGGACCCCGACATCACCCTGTACCGGGACCCCGACATCACACTGTACCGGACCACAACATCACACGTACCGGACCCCAACATCACACGTACCGGACCCCGACATCACCCTGTACCGGACCCCGACATCACCCTGTACCGGACCCCAACATCACACTGTACCGGACCCCAACATCACACTGTACCGGACCCCGACATCACCCTGTACCGGACCCCGACATCACACTGTACCGGACCCCGACATCACACTGTACCGGACCCCGACATCACCCTGTACCGGACCCCAAAATCACCCTGTACCAGACCCCAACATCACACTGTACCGGACCCCAACATCACACTGTACCGGACCCCAACATCACCCATACCGGACCCCAACATCACACTGTACCGGACCCCAACATCACACTGTACCGGACCCCAACATCACACTGTACCGGACCCCGACATCACCCTGTACCGGACCCCGACATCACACTGTACCGGACCCCGACATCACACTGTACCGGACCCCGACATCACCCTGTACCGGACCCCGACATCACCCTGTACCGGACCCCGACATCACACTGTACCGGACCCCGACATCACACGTACCGGACCCCAACATCACCCTGTACCGGACCCCAACATCACACTGTACCGGACCCCAACATCACACTGTACCAGACCCCAACATCACCCATACCGGACCCCAACATCACACTGTACCGGACCCCAACATCACACTGTACCGGACCCCAACATCACACTGTACCGGACCCCAACATCACCCATACCAGACTCCAACATCACCCTGTACCGGACCCCAACATCACACTGTATCGGACCCCAACATCACCCCGTACCGGACCCCAACATCACCGTGTAGAGGACCCCAACATCACCCTGTAGCGGACCCCGACATCACACTGTACCGGACCCCAACATCACACTGTACCGGACCTCAACATCACACTGTACCGGACCCCGACATCACCCTGTACCGGACCCCGACATCACACTGTACCGGACCCCAACATCACACTGTACCGGACCCCAACATCACACGTACCAGACCCCAACATCACCCTGTACCGGACCCCAACATCACACTGTACCGGACCCCAACATCACACTGTACCGGACCCCAACATCACCCGTACCGGACCCCAACATCACACTGTACCGGACCCCAACATCACACTGTACCGGACCCCAACATCACACTGTACCGGACCCCAACATCACACTGTACCGGACCCCAACATCACCCTGTACCGGACCCCAACATCACCCTGTACCGGACCCCAACATCACCCTGTACCGGACCCCGACATCACACTGTACCGGACCCCGACATCACACTGTACCGGACCCCGACATCACCCTGTACCGGACCCCGACATCACACTGTACCGGACCCCGACATCACACGTAGCGGACCCCAACATCACCCTGTACCGGACCCCAACATCACACTGTACCGGACCCCAACATCACACTGTACCGGACCTCAACATCACACTGTACCGGACCCCAACATCACACTGTACCGGACCCCAACATCACACTGTACCGGACCCCAACATCACACTGTACCGGACCCCAACATCACCCATACCGGACCCCAACATCACACTGTACCGGACCCCAACATCACACTGTACCGGACCCCAACATCACCCATACCGGACCCCAACATCACACTGTACCGGACCCCAACATCACACTGTACCGGACCCCAACATCACACTGTACCGGACCCCAACATCACACTGTACCGGACCCCAACATCACCCATACCAGATTCCAACATCACCCTGTACCGGACCCCAACATCACACTGTACCGGACCCCAACATCACCCTGTACCGGACCCCAACATCACCCTGTACCGGACCCCAACATCACACTGTATCGGACCCCAACATCACCCCGTACCGGACCCCAACATCACCGTGTAGAGGACTCCAACATCACCCTGTACCGGACCCCAACATCACACTGTACCGGACCCCAACATCACACTGTACCGGACCCCAACATCACCCATACCGGACCCCAACATCACACTGTACCGGACCCCAACATCACACTGTACCGGACCCCAACATCACCCTGTACCGGACCCCAACATCACCCTGTACCGGACCCCAACATCACCCTGTACCGGACCCCGACATCACACTGTACCGGACCCCGACATCACACTGTACCGGACCCCGACATCACCCTGTACCGGACCCCGACATCACACTGTACCGGACCCCGACATCACACGTACCGGACCCCAACATCACCCTGTACCGGACCCCAACATCACACTGTACCGGACCCCGACATCACACTGTACCGGACCCCAACATCACCCTGTACCGGACCCCAACATCACCCATACCGGACCCCAACATCACACTGTACCGGACCCCAACATCACCCTGTACCGGACCCCAACATCACCCATACCGGACCCCAACATCACACTGTACCGGACCCCAACATCACCCATACCGGACCCCAACATCACACTGTACCGGACCCCAACATCACACTGTACCGGACCCCAACATCACCCATACCGGACCCCAACATCACACTGTACCGGACCCCAACATCACACTGTACCGGACCCCAACATCACCCTGTACCGGACCCCAACATCACACTGTACCGGACCCCAACATCACCCATACCAGATTCCAACATCACCCTGTACCGGACCCCAACATCACACTGTATCGGACCCCAACATCACCCCGTACCGGACCCCAACATCACCGTGTAGAGGACCCCAACATCACCCTGTACCGGACCCCGACATCACCCTGTAGCGGACCCCGACATCACACTGTACCGGACCCCGACATCACACTGTACCGGACCCCAACATCACCCTGTACCGGACCCCAACATCACCTTGTACCGGACCCCAACATCACCTTGTACCGGACCCCAACATCACCCTGTACCGGACCCCGACATCACCCTGTACCGGACCCCGACATCACACTGTACCGGACCCCAACATCACACTGTACCGGACCCCAACATCACACTGTACCGGACCCCGACATCACACTGTACCGGACCCCGACATCACCCTGTACCGGACCCCGACATCACCCTGTACCGGACCCCGACATCACCCTGTACCGGACCCCGACATCACACTGTACCGGACCCCGACATCACACTGTACCGGACCCCAACATCACATGTACCGGACCCCAACATCACCCTGTACCGGACCCCAACATCACACTGTACCGGACCCCAACATCACACTGTACCGGACCCCAACATCACCCATACCGGACCCCAACATCACACTGTACCGGACCCCAACATCACCCTGTACCGGACCCCAACATCACCCTGTACCGGACCCCAACATCACCCTGTACCGGACCCCAACATCACACTGTACCGGACCCCAACATCACACTGTACCGGACCCCAACATCACCCTGTACCGGACCCCAACATCACCCTGTACCGGACCCCAACATCACCCATACCAGATTCCAACATCACCCTGTACCGGACCCCAACATCACACTGTATCGGACCCCAACATCACCCCGTACCGGACCCCAACATCACCGTGTAGAGGACCCCAACATCACCCTGTACCGGACCCCGACATCACCCTGTAGCGGACCCCGACATCACACTGTACCGGACCCCGACATCACACTGTACCGGACCCCAACATCACCCTGTACCGGACCCCAACATCACACTGTACCGGACCCCAACATCACCTTGTACCGGACCCCAACATCACCCTGTACCGGACCCCGACATCACCCTGTACCGGACCCCGACATCACCCTGTACCGGACCCCAACATCACACTGTACCGGACCCCAACATCACACTGTACCGGACCCCAACATCACACTGTACCGGACCCCGACATCACCCTGTACCGGACCCCGACATCACCCTGTACCGGACCCCGACATCACCCTGTACCGGACCCCGACATCACACTGTACCGGACCCCGACATCACACTGTACCGGACCCCAACATCACACGTACCGGACCCCAACATCACCCTGTACCGGACCCCAACATCACACTGTACCGGACCCCAACATCACACTGTACCGGACCCCAACATCACCCATACCGGACCCCAACATCACACTGTACCGGACCCCAACATCACCCTGTACCGGACCCCAACATCACCCTGTACCGGACCCCCAACATCACACTGTACCGGACCCCAACATCACACTGTACCGGACCCCAACATCACCCTGTACCGGACCCCAACATCACCCTGTACCGGACCCCAACATCACACTGTACCGGACCCCAACATCACACTGTACCGGACCCCAACATCACACTGTACCGGACCCCAACATCACCCTGTACCGGACCCCAACATCACACTGTACCGGACCCCAACATCACACTGTACCGGACCCCAACATCACCCATACCGGACCCCAACATCACACTGTACCGGACCCCAACATCACACTGTACCGGACCCCAACATCACCCTGTACCGGACCCCAACATCACCCTGTACCGGACCCCAACATCACCCTGTACCGGACCCCGACATCACACTGTACCGGACCCCGACATCACACTGTACCGGACCCCGACATCACCCTGTACCGGACCCCGACATCACACTGTACCGGACCCCGACATCACACGTACCGGACCCCAACATCACCCTGTACCGGACCCCAACATCACACTGTACCGGACCCCGACATCACACTGTACCGGACCCCAACATCACCCTGTACCGGACCCCAACATCACCCATACCGGACCCCAACATCACACTGTACCGGACCCCAACATCACCCTGTACCGGACCCCAACATCACCCATACCGGACCCCAACATCACACTGTACCGGACCCCAACATCACCCATACCGGACCCCAACATCACACTGTACCGGACCCCAACATCACACTGTACCGGACCCCAACATCACCCATACCGGACCCCAACATCACACTGTACCGGACCCCAACATCACACTGTACCGGACCCCAACATCACCCTGTACCGGACCCCAACATCACACTGTACCGGACCCCAACATCACCCATACCAGATTCCAACATCACCCTGTACCGGACCCCAACATCACACTGTATCGGACCCCAACATCACCCCGTACCGGACCCCAACATCACCGTGTAGAGGACCCCAACATCACCCTGTACCGGACCCCGACATCACCCTGTAGCGGACCCCGACATCACACTGTACCGGACCCCGACATCACACTGTACCGGACCCCAACATCACCCTGTACCGGACCCCAACATCACCTTGTACCGGACCCCAACATCACCTTGTACCGGACCCCAACATCACCCTGTACCGGACCCCGACATCACCCTGTACCGGACCCCGACATCACACTGTACCGGACCCCAACATCACACTGTACCGGACCCCAACATCACACTGTACCGGACCCCGACATCACACTGTACCGGACCCCGACATCACCCTGTACCGGACCCCGACATCACCCTGTACCGGACCCCGACATCACCCTGTACCGGACCCCGACATCACACTGTACCGGACCCCGACATCACACTGTACCGGACCCCAACATCACATGTACCGGACCCCAACATCACCCTGTACCGGACCCCAACATCACACTGTACCGGACCCCAACATCACACTGTACCGGACCCCAACATCACCCATACCGGACCCCAACATCACACTGTACCGGACCCCAACATCACCCTGTACCGGACCCCAACATCACCCTGTACCGGACCCCAACATCACCCTGTACCGGACCCCAACATCACACTGTACCGGACCCCAACATCACACTGTACCGGACCCCAACATCACCCTGTACCGGACCCCAACATCACCCTGTACCGGACCCCAACATCACCCATACCAGATTCCAACATCACCCTGTACCGGACCCCAACATCACACTGTATCGGACCCCAACATCACCCCGTACCGGACCCCAACATCACCGTGTAGAGGACCCCAACATCACCCTGTACCGGACCCCGACATCACCCTGTAGCGGACCCCGACATCACACTGTACCGGACCCCGACATCACACTGTACCGGACCCCAACATCACCCTGTACCGGACCCCAACATCACACTGTACCGGACCCCAACATCACCTTGTACCGGACCCCAACATCACCCTGTACCGGACCCCGACATCACCCTGTACCGGACCCCGACATCACCCTGTACCGGACCCCAACATCACACTGTACCGGACCCCAACATCACACTGTACCGGACCCCAACATCACACTGTACCGGACCCCGACATCACCCTGTACCGGACCCCGACATCACCCTGTACCGGACCCCGACATCACCCTGTACCGGACCCCGACATCACACTGTACCGGACCCCGACATCACACTGTACCGGACCCCAACATCACACGTACCGGACCCCAACATCACCCTGTACCGGACCCCAACATCACACTGTACCGGACCCCAACATCACACTGTACCGGACCCCAACATCACCCATACCGGACCCCAACATCACACTGTACCGGACCCCAACATCACCCTGTACCGGACCCCAACATCACCCTGTACCGGACCCCAACATCACACTGTACCGGACCCCAACATCACACTGTACCGGACCCCAACATCACCCTGTACCGGACCCCAACATCACCCTGTACCGGACCCCAACATCACACTGTACCGGACCCCAACATCACACTGTACCGGACCCCAACATCACACTGTACCGGACCCCAACATCACCCTGTACCGGACCCCAACATCACCCTGTACCGGACCCCGACATCACACTGTACCGGACCCCGACATCACACTGTACCGGACCCCGACATCACCCTGTACCGGACCCCAACATCACCCTGTACCGGACCCCAACATCACACTGTATCGGACCCCGACATCACCCTGTACCAGACCCCGACATCACCCTGTACCGGACCCCAACATCACACTGTACCGGACCCCAACATCACCCTGTACCGGACCCCAACATCACCCATACCGGACCCCAACATCACCCTGTACCGGACCCCGACATCACACTGTACCGGACCCCGACATCACACTGTACCGGACCCCGACATCACACTGTACCGGACCCCAACATCACCCATACCGGACCCCAACATCACCCTGTACCGGACCCCAACATCACACTGTACCGGACCCCAACATCACACTGTACCGGACCCCAACATCACCCATACCGGACCCCAACATCACCCTGTACCGGACCCCAACATCACCCTGTACCGGACCCCAACATCACACTGTACCGGACCCCAACATCACACTGTACCGGACCCCAACATCACCCTGTACCGGACCCCAACATCACCCTGTACCGGACCCCAACATCACCCATACCAGATTCCAACATCACCCTGTACCGGACCCCAACATCACACTGTATCGGACCCCAACATCACCCCGTACCGGACCCCAACATCACCGTGTAGAGGACCCCAACATCACCCTGTACCGACCCCGACATCACCCTGTACCGGAAGCCCCGACATCACCCTGTACCGGACCCCGACATCACACTGTACCGGACCCCAACATCACACTGTACCGGACCCCAACATCACACTGTACCGGACCCCGACATCACCCTGTACCGGACCCCGACATCACCCTGTACCGGACCCCGACATCACCCTGTACCGGACCCCGACATCACACTGTACCGGACCCCAACATCACACTGTACCGGACCCCAACATCACACGTACCGGACCCCAACATCACCCTGTACCGGACCCCAACATCACACTGTACCGGACCCCAACATCACACTGTACCGGACCCAAACATCACCCATACCGGACCCCAACATCACACTGTACGGACCCCAACATCACCCTGTACCGGACCCCAACATCACCCTGTACCGGACCCCAACATCACACTGTACCGGACCCCAACATCACCCTGTACCGGACCCCAACATCACCCTGTACCGGACCCCAACATCACCCTGTACCGGACCCCAACATCACACTGTACCGGACCCCAACATCACCCTGTACCGGACCCCAACATCACCCTGTACCGGACCCCAACATCACCCTGTACCGGACCCCAACATCACACTGTACCGGACCCCGACATCACCCTGTACCGGACCCCCAACATCACACTGTACCGGACCCCAACATCACCCTGTACCGGACCCCAACATCACCCTGTACCAGACCCCGACATCACCCTGTACCGGACCCCAACATCACACTGTACCGGACCCCAACATCACCCTGTACCGGACCCCAACATCACCCATACCGGACCCCAACATCACCCTGTACCGGACCCCGACATCACACTGTACCGGACCCCGACATCACACTGTACCGGACCCCGACATCACACTGTACCGGACCCCAACATCACCCATACCGGACCCCAACATCACCCTGTACCGGACCCCAACATCACACTGTACCGGACCCCAACATCACACTGTACCGGACCCCAACATCACCCATACCGGACCCCAACATCACACTGTACCGGACCCCAACATCACCCTGTACCGGACCCCGACATCACACTGTACCGGACCCCAACATCACCCCATTGCCCAGAGGCTGACCGCAGTTATGGTCATTCGCAGAGCACCTGCCCTTCTGACCGTGGGTCGACCGCACTTGAACCCCCCGTTTCCCATCACCCCATCAGATGAGGCCTCACCAGAGACTTTGGTGCAGGGAGAAGCTGAAGAACTGACAGAGAGGATTGTGGGTGCAGAGCTGCTGACAGGCCTGCACATCGAACGCCCTGTAGGTGGCGATCAGCGTCCCGGAGAAGAACGTACTGGAGAAGATGAGATCAGCGCAACCATTCTGACCTGAGGAACAAGAGAGTCCCGGTGACAGGAGGAGCTACAGTAGGGAAGGGGCGTGGCATCATTTCCAGGGGGAACCATATATTATACTGTACTCTACTCACATCCAGAGCTGCAATCAAATCCACTGCCAGAACTCTACCAGCCTAGCTGGGATCCCATAATGCACGTGCAGCTCTGGATGTGACTGGAGTAGAAGACATAATGTAACAGTGGAACTGTGACTGAAGCAGATAACAGTAGAATTGTGAGCTCCTGGTGTAACTAGAGTAGAACTGGCTGTAGATTGCAGCTCTGGATGTTACTAGAGTAGAAGACCCGGGTAACAGCAGAATTGTGAGTGCAGCTCTGGATGTTACTAGAGTAGAAGACCCGGGTAACAGCAGAATTGTGAGTGCAGCTCTGGAGGTTTCACTTGCATTTGCCGGTACTTACATTGGGGTCCAGTACAGCAAGCCCTCTGACTGAATCCAGACTGCGCCCCTGGGGTGAGAGTGATATTAGGGGGTGACGGTAGGTTGGTGGAGTACTGCAGGTAACAGCGCGGCCTGTACAGGAGACATAAGCACATGGAGAAGAGAAGATGGCACAGATCCAGGACAATGGAGAGCAAGGTGACATGTGAGGAGGTGACAGGCCGAGTGCCGGAGTCACGCTACATACAAACCTCCCAACTTTTAGAGAGCCGAAAGAGGGACAAAATATGCGGCGTGCGTGCGCGCGCGCCATGGCAAACTTAGCTCCGCCCACTTCTACGGTGACTCCGCCCGTTCTGTCATTTTTCATGTGCCCGCACACAGTATAATCCCCCTATAGTCACCTGTAAATTATATCCCCCCCCTCCATCTCTGCCCCCAGTTTCATATAACCCCTTTATCTGCCCCCACTTTCATGTCCCCCCTTCATCTGTCCCAGTTTCTTTTCCCCCATCTCTTCCCCCAGTTTCTTTTCCCCCATCTCTGCCCCCAGTTTCTTGTCCCCCCCTTCATCTGCCCGTTTTTTGTCCCCCCATCTCTTCCCCCAGTTTCTTGTCCCCCCATCTCTGCCCCCATTTTCTTGTCCCCCCATCTCTGCCCCCAGTTTCTTGTCCCCCCATCTCTGCCCCCAGTTTCTTGTCCCCCCTTCATCTGCCCCAGTTTTTTGTCCCCCCATCTCTGCCCCCAGTTTCTTGTCCCCCCATCTCTGCCCCCAGTTTCTTGTCCCCCCCTTCATCTGCCCGTTTTTTGTCCCCCCATCTCTTCCCCCAGTTTCTTGTCCCCCCATCTCTGCCCCCATTTTCTTGTCCCCCCATCTCTGCCCCCAGTTTCTTGTCCCCCCATCTCTGCCCCCAGTTTCTTGTCCCCCCTTCATCTGCCCCAGTTTTTTGTCCCCCCATCTCTGCCCCTAGTTTCTTGTCCCCCCATCTCTGCCCCCAGTTTCTTGTCCCCCCTTCATCTGTCCCAGTTTCTTGTCCCTCCATCTCTGCCCCCAGTTTCATATAACCCCTTTATCTGCCCCCACTTTCATGTCCCCCCCTTCATCTGTCCCAGTTTCTTTTCCCCCATCTCTTCCCCCAGTTTCTTTTCCCCCATCTCTGCCCCCAGTTTCTTGTCCCCCCCTTCATCTGCCCGTTTTTTGTCCCCCCATCTCTTCCCCCAGTTTCTTGTCCCCCCATCTCTGCCCCCATTTTCTTGTCCCCCCATCTCTGCCCCCAGTTTCTTGTCCCCCCATCTCTGCCCCCAGTTTCTTGTCCCCCCTTCATCTGCCCCAGTTTTTTGTCCCCCCATCTCTGCCCCCAGTTTCTTGTCCCCCCATCTCTGCCCCCAGTTTCTTGTCCCCCCTTCATCTGTCCCAGTTTCTTGTCCCTCCTTCATCTGCCCCCATTTTCTTGTCCCCCCATCTCTGCCCCCAGTTTCTTGTCCCCCCATCTCTGCCCCCATTTTCTTGTCCCCCCATCTCTGCCCCCATTTTCTTGTCCCCCCATCTCTGCCCCCAGTTTCTTGTCCCCCCATCTCTGCCCCCAGTTTCTTGTCCCCCCTTCATCTGCCCCAGTTTTTTGTCCGCCCATCTCTGCCCCCAGTTTCTTGTCCCCCCATCTCTGCCCCCAGTTTCTTGTCCCCCCCTTCATCTGTCCCAGTTTCTTGTCCCTCCTTCATCTGCCCCCAGTTTCTTGTCCCCCCATCTCTGCCCCCAATTTCTTGTCCCCCCTTCATCTGCCCCCAGTTTCTTGTCCCCCCATCTCTTCCCCCAGTTTCTTGTCCCCCCCTTCATCTGCCCCAGTTTCTTGTCCCCCCATCTCTTCCCCCAGTTTCTTGTCCCCCCATCTCTTCCCCCCAGTTTCTTGTCCCCCACTACTAGCACAGGCTTCGGGCCTATATGGTATATCCCAGCCCACGTGACGTCTGACACATTACCATACAGGCCCGAAGCCTGCTCGGAGTAACATCAGATCCTGGAGAGGTGAGTAACAGTGATTATTATGTTCCCTCACCTCCCCTGGGGCTCCGATTATTATACTCGGGGGGCTGAAAAGATAGTTCATGGGTGTGCAACTGTGGGGTATAATAGAGCTTGCAGGGTCCACTGTGGCCCCTGAAACCTCTTATGCCCTGCAGTCCATTTATTGTACCACTGTGGGGCATAATATATATATATGGGGATCGGGTGCGTGGAGAAGTGAGGAGTCAAAGATGTCTGTGTTGCAAACTTTACACAGTCAAGTCACAGCTGGAAGTCCTGGACATACAACATCATGCACGAGATGGCCATACAACATCACACAGGAGATGGTCATACAACATCACACAGGAGATGGTCATGGCCATACAACATCACACAGGAGATGGTCATACAACATCACACAGGAGATGGTCGTGGCCATACAACATCACACAGGAGATGGTCGTGGCCATACAACATCACACAGGAGATGGTCGTGGCCATACAACATCACACAGGAGATGGCCATACAACATCATGCACGAGATGGCCATACAACATCACACAGGAGATGGTCATACAACATCACACAGGAGATGGTCATACAACATCACACAGGAGATGGTCATGGCCATACAACATCACACAGGAGATGGTCATACAACATCACACAGGAGATGGTCATGGCCATACAACATCACACAGGAGATGGTCATACAACATCACACAGGAGATGGTCGTGGCCATACAACATCACACAGGAGATGGTCATACAACATCACACAGGAGATGGTCGTGGCCATACAACATCACACAGGAGATGGTCATACAACATCACACAGGAGATGGTCGTGGCCATACAACATCACACAGGAGATGGTCGTGGCCATACAACATCACACATGAGATGGTCGTGGCCATACAACATCACACAGGAGATGGCCATACAACATCATGCATGAGATGGTCATACAACATCACACAGGAGATGGCCATACAACATCATGCACGAGATGGCCATACAACATCACACAGGAGATGGTCATACAACATCACACATGAGATGGTCATGGCCATACATCACACAGGAGATGGTCATGGACATGGAGATGCCTTGCTCCAGTGCTCACCCCGTGCCGCTCTCCGGGTAATACGTGTAGAACTGACATCCTGGGTTCCGTGTACAGGACACTTCACATTCCTCGCGGCTGTTAACAAAACCAAAGGAGAGCACGTTGCCCACAAATTCAACCCCATCGTAGGAGTGGGAAAGACACCCTGAAGAGAAAAACAGAAATTGGTGGAGAATGGACATAACCCATGACACTTCACATGTGACCGCCAGGTACATGTAATAACCCCTTACTCCATTACACCCCAGAACATGGCAGAGACCCTTCTCCAGAGTGCCACCATACAGGCGCCCTCTCATCTTCACATCTGTATCATGCATTACATTTTGGCCCAGAACCTTACAGAGAACCTCATTACTCTCATGATTGGTAACTGAGATGAGACAGCAGAGACTGGGGTCACCACGATCCCACAAGTGGACAATGAAATGGCCATCTGGTCAGACAAGACATGGTAGTCATGTAGGTGGAAACCTCATGTTCATCAGTGACACCAGGAGGCAGAGCCTAAATCCTATAGATGGCAGGCAGATGACACCTCCAGAGGTCACTACGACCACATGAAGGTGTGGACATGTCTCCTGCTTCCCCATCTTGTTCTAGATGTCTCAGGAAACTCGAACAAGGTCCACCTGGGAAGGAATAAGAAGATCTCATTACTGTAGGGTGAGAAGATTCTTACTGGTCACATATTCTGGGGTCTTTGGAAGAGAGAAGCCAGATGTCGCACCAGAAAGAGGCACTCGTGTCGGTGGGACCTGCGAAACTGATGTCTTCAAGTGGCAATCAAAGCTGAAAGTACAGAAGATTCTTTACTGAGAGTCTTCCAAGCTCTACCTTCATGAGCAACGTGAGGGTCAAATGACAAGCAGTAGTTGGAGGTCACTGGTCACTCTTATTGTTGCACTTACAACTAGTTGCATTTAATGGACCATATATGAAGCAGCAGTGGTCCTCAGACTGGTTGGTGACATCTTACCTCCTCTGGCCAGTGACGGGATCCACAGAGTGATAAGAGAAGAAGTCACAGTCCGGGTGATTGGTGCATAGAAGCTGGCAGGAGATCTCATCAGGGGTAGGAGTCTTCAGGATGTCTCCACCAGGAAAATCCACTAATGGCTGAAGAGGAGGATCTCCACCTGCAAAAATGATCAGAAAACACTTACATCCACAACACCTCCGCTATCGCTCCAATTCTCCAATCTACCTCCGCCATCTCTCCTATTCTCCATATACCTCCACCATCACTCCTATTCTCCACAACACCTCCACCATCACTCCTATTCTCCACTCTACCTCCGCCATCACTCCTATTCTCCACTCTACCTCCGCCATCACTCTTATTCTCCACTCTACCTCCACCATCACTCCTATTCTCCACTCTACCTCCACCATCACTCCTATTCTCCATATACCTCCGCCATCACTCCTATTCTCCACTCTACCTCCGCCATCACTCCTATTCTCCATATACCTCCGCCATCACTCCTATTCTCCACTCTACCTCCGCCATCACTCCTATTCTCCACTCTACCTCCACCATCACTCCTATTCTCCATATACCTCCGCCATCACTCCTATTCTCCATATACCTCCGCCATCACTCCTATTCTCCACTCTACCTCCGCCATCACTCCTATTCTCCACTCTACCTCCGCCATCACTCCTATTCTCCACTCTACCTCCGCCATCACTCCTATTCTCCACTCTACCTCCGCCATCACTCCTATTCTCCACTCTACCTCCGCCATCACTCCTATTCTCCACTCTACCTCCACCATCACTCCTATTCTCCACTCTACCTCTGCCATCTCTCCTATTCTCCATATACCTCCGCCATCACTCCTATTCTCCACTCTACCTCCGCCATCACTCCTATTCTCCACTCTACCTACACCATCACTCCTATTCTCCACTCTACCTCCACCATCACTCCTATTCTCCACTCTACCTCCACCATCACTCCTATTCTCCATATACCTCCACCATCACTCCTATTCTCCACTCTACCTCCGCCATCACTCCTATTCTCCACTCTACCTCCACCATCACTCCTATTCTCCACTCTACCTCCGCCATCACTCCTATTCTCCACTCTACCTCCGCCATCACTCCTATTCTCCACTCTACCTCCGCCATCACTCCTATTCTCCACTCTACCTCCGCCATCACTCTTATTCTCCACTCTACCTCCGCCATCACTCCTATTCTCCACTCTACCTCCGCCATCACTCCTATTCTCCACTCTACCTACGCCATCACTCCTATTCTCCACTCTACCTCCACCATCACTCCTATTCTCCACTCTACCTCCACCATCACTCCTATTCTCCATATACCTCCGCCATCACTCCTATTCTCCACTCTACCTCCACCATCACTCCTATTCTCCACAACACCTCCACCATCACTCCTATTCTCCACTCTACCTCCACCATCACTCCTATTCTCCACTCTACCTCCACCATCACTGCTATTCTCCACTCTACCTCCACCATCACTCCTATTCTCCACTCTACCTCTGCCATCTCTCCTATTCTCCATATACCTCTACCATCACTCCTATTCTCCATATACCTCCACCATCACTCCTATTCTCCACTCTACCTCCACCATCACTCCTATTCTCCACTCTACCTCCGCCATCACTCCTATTCTCCATATACCTCCGCCATCACTCCTATTCTCCACCCTACCTCCGCCATCACTCCTATTCTCCACTCTACCTCCACCATCACTCCTATTCTCCATATACCTCCGCCATCACTCCTATTCTCCATATACCTCCGCCATCACTCCTATTCTCCACTCTACCTCCGCCATCACTCCTATTCTCCACTCTACCTCCGCCATCACTCCTATTCTCCACTCTACCTACGCCATCACTCCTATTCTCCACTCTACCTCCGCCATCACTCCTATTCCCCACTCTACCTCCGCCATCACTCCTATTCTCCACTCTACCTCCACCATCACTCCTATTCTCCACTCTACCTCCGCCATCACTCCTATTCCCCACTCTACCTCCGCCATCACTCCTATTCTCCACTCTACCTCCACCATCACTCCTATTCTCCACTCTACCTCCGCCATCACTCCTATTCCCCACTCTACCTCCGCCATCACTCCTATTCTCCACTCTACCTCTGCCATCTCTCCTATTCTCCATATACCTCCGCCATCACTCCTATTCTCCACTCTACCTCCGCCATCACTCCTATTCTCCACTCTACCTACACCATCACTCGTATTCTCCACTCTACCTCCACCATCACTCCTATTCTCCACTCTACCTCCACCATCACTCCTATTCTCCATATACCTCCGCCATCACTCCTATTCTCCACTCTACCTCCACCATCACTCCTATTCTCCACAACACCTCCACCATCACTCCTATTCTCCACTCTACCTCCACCATCACCCCTATTCTCCACTCTACCTCCACCATCACTCCTATTCTCCACTCTACCTCCACCATCACTCCTATTCTCCACTCTACCTCTGCCATCTCTCCTATTCTCCATATACCTCTACCATCACTCCTATTCTCCACTCTACCTCCACCATCACTCCTATTCTCCATATACCTCCACCATCACTCCTATTCTCCACTCTACCTCCACCATCACTCCTATTCTCCACTCTACCTCCGCCATCACTCCTATTCTCCATATACCTCCGCCATCACTCCTATTCTCCACTCTACCTCCGCCATCACTCCTATTCTCCACTCTACCTCCACCATCACTCCTATTCTCCATATACCTCCGCCATCACTCCTATTCTCCATATACCTCCGCCATCACTCCTATTCTCCACTCTACCTCCGCCATCACTCCTATTCTCCACTCTACCTCCGCCATCACTCCTATTCTCCACTCTACCTCCGCCATCACTCCTATTCTCCACTCTACCTCCGCCATCACTCCTATTCTCCACTCTACCTCCGCCATCACTCCTATTCTCCACTCTACCTCCGCCATCACTCCTATTCTCCACTCTACCTCCGCCATCACTCCTATTCTCCACTCTACCTCCGCCATCACTCCTATTCTCCACTCTACCTCCACCATCACTCCTATTCTCCACTCTACCTCCGCCATCACTCCTATTCCCCACTCTACCTCCGCCATCACTCCTATTCTCCACTCTACCTCTGCCATCTCTCCTATTCTCCATATACCTCCGCCATCACTCCTATTCTCCACTCTACCTCCGCCATCACTCCTATTCTCCACTCTACCTACACCATCACTCGTATTCTCCACTCTACCTCCACCATCACTCCTATTCTCCACTCTACCTCCACCATCACTCCTATTCTCCATATACCTCCGCCATCACTCCTATTCTCCACTCTACCTCCACCATCACTCCTATTCTCCACAACACCTCCACCATCACTCCTATTCTCCACTCTACCTCCACCATCACCCCTATTCTCCACTCTACCTCCACCATCACTCCTATTCTCCACTCTACCTCCACCATCACTCCTATTCTCCACTCTACCTCTGCCATCTCTCCTATTCTCCATATACCTCTACCATCACTCCTATTCTCCACTCTACCTCCACCATCACTCCTATTCTCCATATACCTCCACCATCACTCCTATTCTCCACTCTACCTCCACCATCACTCCTATTCTCCACTCTACCTCCGCCATCACTCCTATTCTCCATATACCTCCGCCATCACTCCTATTCTCCACTCTACCTCCGCCATCACTCCTATTCTCCACTCTACCTCCACCATCACTCCTATTCTCCATATACCTCCGCCATCACTCCTATTCTCCATATACCTCCGCCATCACTCCTATTCTCCACTCTACCTCCGCCATCACTCCTATTCTCCACTCTACCTCCGCCATCACTCCTATTCTCCACTCTACCTCCGCCATCACTCCTATTCTCCACTCTACCTCCGCCATCACTCCTATTCTCCACTCTACCTCCGCCATCACTCCTATTCTCCACTCTACCTCCGCCATCACTCCTATTCTCCACTCTACCTCCGCCATCACTCCTATTCTCCACTCTACCTCCACCATCACTCCTATTCTCCACTCTACCTCCACCATCACTCCTATTCCCCATATACCTCCGCCATCACTCCTATTCTCCACTCTACCTCCGCCATCACTCCTATTCTCCACTCTACCTCCACCATCACTCCTATTCCCCATATACCTCCGCCATCACTCCTATTCTCCACTCTACCTCCGCCATCACTCCTATTCTCCACTCTACCTCCACCATCACTCCTATTCCCCATATACCTCCGCCATCACTCCTATTCTCCACTCTACCTCCGCCATCACTCCTATTCTCCACTCTACCTCCGCCATCACTCTTATTCTCCACTCTACCTCCGCCATCACTCCTATTCTCCACTCTACCTCCGCCATCACTCCTATTCTCCACTCTACCTCTGCCATCTCTCCTATTCTCCATATACCTCCGCCATCACTCCTATTCTCCACTCTACCTCCACCATCACTCCTATTCTCCACAACACCTCCACCATCACTCCTATTCTCCACTCTACCTCCACCATCACTCCTATTCTCCACTCTACCTCCACCATCACTCCTATTCTCCACTCTACCTCCACCATCACTCCTATTCTCCACTCTACCTCTGCCATCTCTCCTATTCTCCATATACCTCTACCATCACTCCTATTCTCCACTCTACCTCCACCATCACTCCTATTCTCCATATACCTCCACCATCACTCCTATTCTCCACTCTACCTCCACCATCACTCCTATTCTCCACTCTACCTCCGCCATCACTCCTATTCTCCATATACCTCCGCCATCACTCCTATTCTCCACTCTACCTCCACCATCACTCCTATTCTCCATATACCTCCGCCATCACTCCTATTCTCCATATACCTCCGCCATCACTCCTATTCTCCACTCTACCTCCGCCATCACTCCTATTCTCCACTCTACCTCCGCCATCACTCCTATTCTCCACTCTACCTACGCCATCACTCCTATTCTCCACTCTACCTCCGCCATCACTCCTATTCTCCACTCTACCTCGGCCATCACTCCTATTCTCCACTCTACCTCCGCCATCACTCTTATTCTCCACTCTACCTCCGCCATCACTCCTATTCTCCACTCTACCTCCGCCATCACTCCTATTCTCCACTCTACCTCTGCCATCTCTCCTATTCTCCATATACCTCTGCCATCACTCCTATTCTCCACTCTACCTCCGCCATCACTCCTATTCTCCACTCTACCTCCACCATCACTCCTATTCTCCACTCTACCTCCACCATCACTCCTATTCTCCATATACCTCCACCATCACTCCTATTCTCCACTCTACCTCCACCATCACTCCTATTCTCCACTCTACCTCCACCATTACTCCTATTCTCCATATACCTCCGCCATCACTCCTATTCTCCACTCTACCTCCACCATCACTCCTATTCTCCACAACACCTCCACCATCACTCCTATTCTCCACTCTACCTCCACCATCACTCCTATTCTCCACTCTACCTCCACCATCACTCCTATTCTCCACTCTACCTCCACCATCACTCCTATTCTCCACTCTACCTCTGCCATCTCTCCTATTCTCCATATACCTCTACCATCACTCCTATTCTCCACTCTACCTCCACCATCACTCCTATTCTCCATATACCTCCACCATCACTCCTATTCTCCACTCTACCTCCACCATCACTCCTATTCTCCACTCTACCTCCGCCATCACTCCTATTCTCCATATACCTCCGCCATCACTCCTATTCTCCACTCTACCTCCGCCATCACTCCTATTCTCCACTCTACCTCCACCATCACTCCTATTCTTCATATACCTCCGCCATCACTCCTATTCTCCACTCTACCTCCGCCATCACTCCTATTCTCCACTCTACCTCCGCCATCACTCCTATTCTCCACTCTACCTCCGCCATCACTCCTATTCTCCACTCTACCTCCGCCATCACTCCTTTTCCCCATATACCTCCGCCATCACTCCTATTCTCCACTCTACCTCCGCCATCACTCCTATTCTCCACTCTACCTCCGCCATCACTCCTATTCTCCACTCTACCTCCGCCATCACTCTTATTCTCCACTCTACCTCCGCCATCACTCCTATTCTCCACTCTACCTCCGCCATCACTCCTATTCTCCACTCTACCTCTGCCATCTCTCCTATTCTCCATATACCTCCGCCATCACTCCTATTCTCCACTCTACCTCCGCCATCACTCCTATTCTCCACTCTACCTCCACCATCACTCCTATTCTCCATATACCTCCACCATCACTCCTATTCTCCACTCTACCTCCACCATCACTCCTATTCTCCATATACCTCCGCCATCACTCCTATTCTCCACTCTACCTCCACCATCACTCCTATTCTCCACTCTACCTCCACCATCACTCCTATTCTCCACTCTACCTCCACCATCACTCCTATTCTCCATATACCTCCGCCATCACTCCTATTCTCCACTCTACCTCCACCATCACTCCTATTCTCCACTCTACCTCCACCATCACTCCTATTCTCCACTCTACCTCCACCATCACTCCTATTCTCCACTCTACCTCGACCATCACTCCTATTCTCCACTCTACCTCTGCCATCTCTCTTATTCTCCATATACCTCCGCCATCACTCCTATTCTCCACTCTACCTCCACCATCACTCCTATTCTCCATATACCTCCACCATCACTCCTATTCTCCACTCTACCTCCGCCATCACTCCTATTCTCCACTCTACCTCTACCATCACTCCTATTCTCCACTCTACCTCCACCATCACTCCTATTCTCCATATACCTCCACCATCACTCCTATTCTCCACTCTACCTCCACCATCACTCCTATTCTCCACTCTACCTCCGCCATCACTCCTATTCTCCATATACCTCCGCCATCACTCCTATTCTCCACTCTACCTCCGCCATCACTCCTATTCTCCACTCTACCTCCACCATCACTCCTATTCTTCATATACCTCCGCCATCACTCCTATTCTCCATATACCTCCGCCATCACTCCTATTCTCCACTCTACCTCCGCCATCACTCCTATTCTCCACTCTACCTCCGCCATCACTCCTATTCTCCACTCTACCTCCGCCATCACTCCTATTCTCCACTCTACCTCCGCCATCACTCCTATTCTCCACTCTACCTCCGCCATCACTCCTTTTCCCCATATACCTCCGCCATCACTCCTATTCTCCACTCTACCTCCGCCATCACTCCTATTCTCCACTCTACCTCCGCCATCACTCCTATTCTCCACTCTACCTCCGCCATCACTCTTATTCTCCACTCTACCTCCGCCATCACTCCTATTCTCCACTCTACCACCGCCATCACTCCTATTCTCCACTCTACCTCCGCCATCACTCCTATTCTCCACTCTACCTCCGCCATCACTCCTATTCTCCATATACCTCCGCCATCACTCCTATTCTCCACTCTACCTCCACCATCACTCCTATTCTCCATATACCTCCACCATCACTCCTATTCTCCACTCTACCTCCACCATCACTCCTATTCTCCATATACCTCCGCCATCACTCCTATTCTCCACTCTACCTCCACCATCACTCCTATTCTCCACTCTACCTCCACCATCACTCCTATTCTCCACTCTACCTCCACCATCACTCCTATTCTCCATATACCTCCGCCATCACTCCTATTCTCCACTCTACCTCCACCATCACTCCTATTCTCCACTCTACCTCCACCATCACTCCTATTCTCCACTCTACCTCCACCATCACTCCTATTCTCCACTCTACCTCGACCATCACTCCTATTCTCCACTCTACCTCTGCCATCTCTCTTATTCTCCATATACCTCCGCCATCACTCCTATTCTCCACTCTACCTCCACCATCACTCCTATTCTCCATATACCTCCACCATCACTCCTATTCTCCACTCTACCTCCACCATCACTCCTATTCTCCACTCTACCTCCGCCATCACTCCTATTCTCCATATACCTCCGCCATCACTCCTATTCTCCACTCTACCTCCGCCATCACTCCTATTCTCCACTCTACCTCCACCATCACTCCTATTCTCCATATACCTCCGCCATCACTCCTATTCTCCATATACCTCCGCCATCACTCCTATTCTCCACTCTACCTCCGCCATCACTCCTATTCTCCACTCTACCTCCGCCATCACTCCTATTCTCCACTCTACCTCCGCCATCACTCCTATTCTCCACTCTACCTCCGCTATCACTCCTATTCTCCACTCTACCTCCGCCATCACTCCTATTCTCCACTCTACCTCCGCCATCACTCCTATTCTCCATATACCTCCGCCATCACTCCTATTCTCCACGCTACCTCCGCCATCACTCCTATTCTCCACTCTACCTCCGCCATCACTCCTATTCTCCACTCTACCTCCACCATCACTCCTATTCTCCATATACCTCCGCCATCACTCCTATTCTCCACTCTACCTCCACCATCACTCCTATTCTCCACTCTACCTCCACCATCACTCCTATTCTCCACTCTACCTCCGCCATCACTCCTATTCTCCACTCTACCTCCACCATCACTCCTATTCTCCATATACCTCCGCCATCACTCCTATTCTCCACTCTACCTCCGCCATCACTCCTATTCTCCACTCTACCTCTGCTATCGCTCCAATTCTCCACTCTACCTCCGCCATCACTCCTATTCTCCACTCTACCTCCGCTATCACTCCTATTCTCCACTCTACCTCCACCATCACTCCTATTTTCCACTCTACCTCATCCATCACTCCTATTCTCCATATACCTCCACCATCACTCCTATTCTCCACTCTACCTCCACCATCACTCCTATTCTCCACTCTACCTCCACCATCACTCCTATTCTCCACTCTACCTCCGCCATCACTCCTATTCTCCAGTCTACCTCCGCCATCACTCCTATTCTCCATATACCTCCGCCATCACTCCTATTCTCCACTCTCCTGTACCTCAGTATTACCTAGGGTCTCCATCTTCCCTCCTGTACCTCAGTATTACCTAGGGTCTCCGTCTTCTCTCCTGTACCTCAGTATTACCTAGGGTCTCCATCTTCTCTCCTCTACCTCAGTATTACTTAGGGTCTCCATCTTCTCTCCTGTACCTCAGTATTACCTAGGGTCTCCATCTTCTCTCCTCTACCTCAGTATTACCTAGGGTCTCCATCTTCTCTCCTCTACCTCAGTATTACCTAGGGTCTCCATCTTCTCTCCTGTACCTCAGTATTACCTAGGGTCTCCATCTTCTCTCCTGTACCTCAGTATTGCCTAGGGTCTCCATCTCTCCTGTACCTCAGTATTACCTAGGGTCTCCATCTCTCCTGTACCTCAGTATTACCTAGGGTCTCCATCTTCCCTCCTGTACCTCAGTATTACCTAGGGTCTCCATCTTCTCTCCTCTACCTCAGTATTACCTAGGGTCTCCATCTTCTCCCCTGTACCTCAGTATTACCTAGGGTCTCCATCTTCTCTCCTGTACCTCAGTATTACCTAGGGTCTCCATCTTCTCTCCTGTACCTCAGTATTACCTAGGGTCTCCATCTTCTCTCCTCTACCTCAGTATTACCTAGGGTCTCCATCTTCTCTCCTGTACCTCAGTATTACCTAGGGTCTCCATCTTCTCTCCTGTACCTCAGTATTACCTAGGGTCTCCGTCTTCTCTCCTGTACCTCAGTATTACCTAGGGTCTCCATCTTCCCTCTTGTACCTCAGTATTACCTAGGGTCTCCATCTTCTCTCCTGTACCTCAGTATTACCTAGGGTCTCCATCTTCTCTCCTCTACCTCAGTATTACCTAGGGTCTCCATCTTCTCTCCTCTACCTCAGTATTACCTAGGGTCTCCATCTTCTCTCCTCTACCTCAGTATTACCTAGGGTCTCCATCTTCCCTCCTGTACCTCAGTATTACCTAGGGTCTCCATCTTCCCTCTTGTACCTCAGTATTACCTAGGGTCTCCATCTTCTCTCCTGTACCTCAGTATTACCTAGGGTCTCCATCTTCTCTCCTGTACCTCAGTATTACCTAGGGTCTCCATCTTCTCTCCTGTACCTCAGTATTACCTAGGGTCTCCATCTTCTCTCCTGTACCTCAGTATTACCTAGGGTCTCCATCTTCTCTCTTGTACCTCAGTATTACCTAGGGTCTCCATCTTCTCTCCTGTACCTCAGTATTACCTAGGGTCTCCATCTTCTCTCCTGTACCTCAGTATTACCTAGGGTCTCCATCTTCCCTCCTCTACCTCAGTATTACCTAGGGTCTCCATCTTCCCTCCTCTACCTCAGTATTACCTAGGGTCTCCATCTTCTCTCCTGTACCTCAGTATTACCTAGGGTCTCCATCTTCTCTCCTCTACCTCAGTATTACCTAGGGTCTCCATCTTCTCTCCTGTACCTCAGTATTACCTAGGGTCTCCATCTTCTCTCCTGTACCTCAGTATTACCTAGGGTCTCCATCTTCTCTCCTCTACCTCAGTATTACCTAGGGTCTCCATCTCTCCTGTACCTCAGTATTACCTAGGGTCTCCATCTTCCCTCCTGTACCTCAGTATTACCTAGGGTCTCCATCTTCTCTCCTCTACCTCAGTATTACCTAGGGTCTCCATCTCTCCTGTACCTCAGTATTACCTAGGGTCTCCATCTTCTCTCCTGTACCTCAGTATTACCTAGGGTCTCCATCTTCTCTCCTGTACCTCAGTAATACCTAGGGTCTCCATCTTCTCTCCTCTACCTCAGTATTACCTAGGGTCTCCATCTTCTCTCCTCTACCTCAGTATTACCTAGGGTCTCCATCTTCTCTCCTCTACCTCAGTATTACCTAGGGTCTCCATCTTCCCTCCTGTACCTCAGTATTACCTAGGGTCTCCATCTTCTCTCCTGTACCTCAGTATTACCTAGGGTCTCCATCTTCTCTCCTCTACCTCAGTATTACCTAGGGTCTCCATCTTCCCTCTTGTACCTCAGTATTACCTAGGGTCTCCATCTTCTCTCCTGTACCTCAGTATTACCTAGGGTCTCCATCTTCTCTCCTGTACCTCAGTATTACCTAGGGTCTCCATCTTCCCTCCTGTACCTCAGTATTACCTAGAGTCTCCATCTTCCCTCCTCTACCTCAATATTACCTAGGGTCTCCATCTTCCCTCCTGTACCTCAGTATTACCTAGGGTCTCCATCTTCTCTCCTCTACCTCAGTAATACCTAGGGTCTCCATCTTCTCTCCTGTACCTCAGTATTACCTAGGGTCTCCATCTTCTCTCCTGTACCTCAGTATTACCTAGGGTCTCCATCTTCTCTCCTGTACCTCAGTATTACCTAGGGTCTCCATCTTCTCTCCTGTACCTCAGTATTACCGAGGGTCTCCATCTTCTCTCCTCTACCTCAGTATTACCTAGGGTCTCCATCTTCTCTCCTGTACCTCAGTATTACCTAGGGTCTCCATCTTCTCTCCTGTACCTCAGTATTACCTAGGGTCTCCATCTTCTCTCCTGTACCTCAGTATTACCTAGGGTCTCCATCTTCCCTCCTGTACCTCAGTATTACCTAGGGTCTCCATCTTCTCTCCTGTACCTCAGTATTACCTAGGGTTTCCATCTTCTCTGCTGTACCTCAGTATTACCTAGGGTCTCCATCTTCCCTCCTCTACCTCAGTATTACCTAGGGTCTCCATCTTCCCTCCTCTACCTCAGTATTACCTAGGGTCTCCATCTTCTCCCCTGTACCTCAGTATTTCCAAGGGTCTCCATCTTCTCTCCTGTACCTCAGTATTACCTAGGGTCTCCATCTTCCCTCCTGTACCTCAGTATTACCTAGGGTCTCCATCTTCTCTCCTGTACCTCAGTATTACCTAGGGTTTCCATCTTCTCTGCTGTACCTCAGTATTACCTAGGGTCTCCATCTTCCCTCCTCTACCTCAGTATTACCTAGGGTCTCCATCTTCTCTCCTGTACCTCAGTATTACCTAGGGTCTCCGTCTTCTCTCCTGTACCTCAGTATTACCTAGGGTCTCCATCTTCCCTCTTGTACCTCAGTATTACCTAGGGTCTCCATCTTCTCTCCTGTACCTCAGTATTACCTAGGGTCTCCATCTTCTCTCCTCTACCTCAGTATTACCTAGGGTCTCCATCTTCTCTCCTCTACCTCAGTATTACCTAGGGTCTCCATCTTCTCTCCTCTACCTCAGTATTACCTAGGGTCTCCATCTTCCCTCCTGTACCTCAGTATTACCTAGGGTCTCCATCTTCCCTCTTGTACCTCAGTATTACCTAGGGTCTCCATCTTCTCTCCTGTACCTCAGTATTACCTAGGGTCTCCATCTTCTCTCCTGTACCTCAGTATTACCTAGGGTCTCCATCTTCTCTCCTGTACCTCAGTATTACCTAGGGTCTCCATCTTCTCTCCTGTACCTCAGTATTACCTAGGGTCTCCATCTTCTCTCTTGTACCTCAGTATTACCTAGGGTCTCCATCTTCTCTCCTGTACCTCAGTATTACCTAGGGTCTCCATCTTCTCTCCTGTACCTCAGTATTACCTAGGGTCTCCATCTTCCCTCCTCTACCTCAGTATTACCTAGGGTCTCCATCTTCCCTCCTCTACCTCAGTATTACCTAGGGTCTCCATCTTCTCTCCTGTACCTCAGTATTACCTAGGGTCTCCATCTTCTCTCCTCTACCTCAGTATTACCTAGGGTCTCCATCTTCTCTCCTGTACCTCAGTATTACCTAGGGTCTCCATCTTCTCTCCTGTACCTCAGTATTACCTAGGGTCTCCATCTTCTCTCCTCTACCTCAGTATTACCTAGGGTCTCCATCTCTCCTGTACCTCAGTATTACCTAGGGTCTCCATCTTCCCTCCTGTACCTCAGTATTACCTAGGGTCTCCATCTTCTCTCCTCTACCTCAGTATTACCTAGGGTCTCCATCTCTCCTGTACCTCAGTATTACCTAGGGTCTCCATCTTCTCTCCTGTACCTCAGTATTACCTAGGGTCTCCATCTTCTCTCCTGTACCTCAGTAATACCTAGGGTCTCCATCTTCTCTCCTCTACCTCAGTATTACCTAGGGTCTCCATCTTCTCTCCTCTACCTCAGTATTACCTAGGGTCTCCATCTTCTCTCCTCTACCTCAGTATTACCTAGGGTCTCCATCTTCCCTCCTGTACCTCAGTATTACCTAGGGTCTCCATCTTCTCTCCTGTACCTCAGTATTACCTAGGGTCTCCATCTTCTCTCCTCTACCTCAGTATTACCTAGGGTCTCCATCTTCCCTCTTGTACCTCAGTATTACCTAGGGTCTCCATCTTCTCTCCTGTACCTCAGTATTACCTAGGGTCTCCATCTTCTCTCCTGTACCTCAGTATTACCTAGGGTCTCCATCTTCCCTCCTGTACCTCAGTATTACCTAGAGTCTCCATCTTCCCTCCTCTACCTCAATATTACCTAGGGTCTCCATCTTCCCTCCTGTACCTCAGTATTACCTAGGGTCTCCATCTTCTCTCCTCTACCTCAGTAATACCTAGGGTCTCCATCTTCTCTCCTGTACCTCAGTATTACCTAGGGTCTCCATCTTCTCTCCTGTACCTCAGTATTACCTAGGGTCTCCATCTTCTCTCCTGTACCTCAGTATTACCTAGGGTCTCCATCTTCTCTCCTGTACCTCAGTATTACCGAGGGTCTCCATCTTCTCTCCTCTACCTCAGTATTACCTAGGGTCTCCATCTTCTCTCCTGTACCTCAGTATTACCTAGGGTCTCCATCTTCTCTCCTGTACCTCAGTATTACCTAGGGTCTCCATCTTCTCTCCTGTACCTCAGTATTACCTAGGGTCTCCATCTTCCCTCCTGTACCTCAGTATTACCTAGGGTCTCCATCTTCTCTCCTGTACCTCAGTATTACCTAGGGTTTCCATCTTCTCTGCTGTACCTCAGTATTACCTAGGGTCTCCATCTTCCCTCCTCTACCTCAGTATTACCTAGGGTCTCCATCTTCCCTCCTCTACCTCAGTATTACCTAGGGTCTCCATCTTCTCCCCTGTACCTCAGTATTTCCAAGGGTCTCCATCTTCTCTCCTCTACCTCAGTATTACCTAGGGTCTCCATCTTCCCTCCTGTACCTCAGTATTACCTAGGGCCTCCATCTTCCCTCCTTTACCTCAGTATTACCTAGGGTCTCCATCTTCCCTCTTGTACCTCAGTATTACCTAGGGTCTCCATCTTCTCTCCTGTACCTCAGTATTACCTAGGGTCTCCATCTTCTCTCCTCTACCTCAGTATTACCTAGGGTCTCCATCTTCTCTCCTCTACCTCAGTATTACCTAGGGTCTCCATCTTCCCTCCTGTACCTCAGTATTACCTAGGGTCTCCATCTTCTCTCCTCTACCTCAGTATTACCTAGGGTCTCCATCTTCTCTCCTCTACCTCAGTATTACCTAGGGTCTCCATCTTCTCTCCTGTACCTCAGTATTACCTAGGGTCTCCATCTTCTCTCCTCTACCTCAGTATTACCTAGGGTCTCCATCTTCCCTCCTCTACCTCAGTATTACCTAGGGTCTCCATCTTCTCTCCTGTACCTCAGTATTACCTAGGGTCTCCATCTTCTCTCCTCTACCTCAGTATTACCTAGGGTCTCCATCTTCTCTCCTGTACCTCAGTATTACCTAGGGTCTCCATCTTCTCTCCTGTACCTCAGTATTACCTAGGGTCTCCATCTTCTCTCCTGTACCTCAGTATTACCTAGGGTCTCCATCTTCTCTCCTGTACCTCAGTATTACCTAGGGTCTCCATCTTCTCTCTTGTACCTCAGTATTACCTAGGGTCTCCATCTTCCCTCCTGTACCTCAGTATTACCTAGGGTCTCCATCTTCTCTCCTCTACCTCAGTATTACCTAGGGTCTCCATCTTCTCTCCTGTACCTCAGTATTACCTAGGGTCTCCATCTTCTCTCCTGTACCTCAGTATTACCTAGGGTCTCCATCTTCTCTCCTGTACCTCAGTATTACCTAGGGTCTCCATCTTCTCTCCTGTACCTCAGTATTACCTAGGGTCTCCATCTTCTCTCCTCTACCTCAGTATTACCTAGGGTCTCCATCTTCCCTCCTGTACCTCAGTATTACCTAGGGTCTCCATCTTCCCTCTTGTACCTCAGTATTACCTAGGGTCTCCATCTTCTCTCCTGTACCTCAGTATTACCTAGGGTCTCCATCTTCTCTCCTGTACCTCAGTATTACCTAGGGTCTCCATCTTCCCTCCTGTACCTCAGTATTACCTAGGGTCTCCATCTTCCCTCCTCTACCTCAATATTACCTAGGGTCTCCATCTTCCCTCCTGTACCTCAGTATTACCTAGGGTCTCCATCTTCTCTCCTCTACCTCAGTATTACCTAGGGTCTCCATCTTCTCTCCTGTACCTCAGTATTACCTAGGGTCTCCATCTTCTCTCCTCTACCTCAGTATTACCTAGGGTCTCCATCTTCTCTCCTGTACCTCAGTATTACCTAGGGTCTCCATCTTCTCTCCTGTACCTCAGTATTACCTAGGGTCTCCATCTTCTCTCCTGTACCTCAGTATTACCTAGGGTCTCCATCTTCCCTCCTGTACCTCAGTATTACCTAGGGTCTCCATCTTCCCTCCTCTACCTCAGTATTACCTAGGGTCTCCATCTTCTCTCCTCTACCTCAGTATTACCTAGGGTCTCCATCTCTCCTGTACCTCAGTATTACCTAGGGTCTCCATCTTCCCTCCTCTACCTCCGTATTACCTAGGGTCTCCATCTTCTCTCCTCTACCTCAGTATTACCTAGGGTCTCCATCTTCTCTCCTCTACCTCAGTATTACCTAGGGTCTCCATCTTCTCTCCTGTACCTCAGTATTACCTAGGGTCTCCATCTTCTCTCCTGTACCTCAGTATTACCTAGGGTCTCCATCTTCTCTCCTGTACCTCAGTATTACCTAGGGTCTCCATCTTCTCTCCTGTTCCTCAGTATTACCTAGGGTCTCCATCTTCTCTCTTGTACCTCAGTATTACCTAGGGTCTCCATCTTCTCTCCTGTACCTCAGTATTACCTAGGGTCTCCATCTTCTCTCCTGTACCTCAGTATTACCTAGGGTCTCCATCTTCCCTCCTCTACCTCAGTATTACCTAGGGTCTCCATCTTCTCTCCTGTACCTCAGTATTACCTAGGGTCTCCATCTTCTCTCCTCTACCTCAGTATTACCTAGGGTCTCCATCTTCTCTCCTGTACCTCAGTATTACCTAGGGTCTCCATCTTCTCTCCTCTACCTCAGTATTACCTAGGGTCTCCATCTTCTCTCCTGTACCTCAGTATTACCTAGGGTCTCCATCTTCTCTCCTGTACCTCAGTATTACCTAGGGTCTCCATCTTCTCTCCTGTACCTCAGTATTACCTAGGGTCTCCATCTTCTCTCCTGTACCTCAGTATTACCTAGGGTCTCTATCTTCTCTCCTGTACCTCAGTATTACCTAGGGTCTCCATCTTCTCTCTTGTACCTCAGTATTACCTAGGGTCTCCATCTTCTCTCCTCTACCTCAGTATTACCTAGGGTCTCCATCTTCTCTCCTGTACCTCAGTAATACCTAGGGTCTCCATCTTCTCTCCTGTACCTCAGTATTACCTAGGGTCTCCATCTCTCCTGTACCTCAGTATTACCTAGGGTCTCCATCTTCCCTCCTCTACCTCCGTATTACCTAGGGTCTCCATCTTCTCTCCTCTACCTCAGTATTACCTAGGGTCTCCATCTTCACTCCTGTACCTCAGTATTACCTAGGGTCTCCATCTTCTCTCCTGTACCTCAGTATTACCTAGGGTCTCCATCTTCTCTCCTGTTCCTCAGTATTACCTAGGGTCTCCATCTTCTCTCTTGTACCTCAGTATTACCTAGGGTCTCCATCTTCTCTCCTGTACCTCAGTATTACCTAGGGTCTCCATCTTCTCTCCTGTACCTCAGTATTACCTAGGGTCTCCATCTTCCCTCCTCTACCTCAGTATTACCTAGGGTCTCCATCTTCTCTCCTGTACCTCAGTATTACCTAGGGTCTCCATCTTCTCTCCTCTACCTCAGTATTACCTAGGGTCTCCATCTTCTCTCCTGTACCTCAGTATTACCTAGGGTCTCCATCTTCTCTCCTGTACCTCAGTATTACCTAGGGTCTCCATCTTTTCTCCTGTACCTCAGTATTACCTAGGGTCTCCATCTTCTCTCCTGTACCTCAGTATTACCTAGGGTCTCCATCTTCTCTCCTGTACCTCAGTATTACCTAGGGTCTCCATCTTCTCTCCTGTACCTCAGTATTACCTAGGGTCTCCATCTTCTCTCCTGTACCTCAGTATTACCTAGGGTCTCCATCTTCTCTCCTGTACCTCAGTATTACCTAGGGTCTCCATCTTCTCTCCTCTACCTCAGTATTACCTAGGGTCTCCATCTCTCCTGTACCTCAGTATTACCTAGGGTCTCCATCTTCTCTCCTGTACCTCAGTATTACCTAGGGTCTCCATCTTCTCTCCTGTACCTCAGTATTACCTAGGGTCTCCATCTTCCCTCCTCTACCTCAATATTACCTAGGGTCTCCATCTTCACTCCTCTACCTCAATATTACCTAGGGTCTCCATCTTCTCTCCTCTACCTCAGTATTACCTAGGGTCTCCATCTCTCCTGTACCTCAGTATTACCTAGGGTCTCCATCTTCTCTCCTGTACCTCAGTATTACCTAGGGTCTCCATCTTCTCTCCTCTACCTCAGTATTACCTAGGGTCTCCATCTCTCCTGTACCTCAGTATTACCTAGGGTCTCCATCTTCCCTCTTCTACCTCCGTATTACCTAGGGTCTCCATCTTCTCTCCTCTACCTCAGTATTACCTAGGGTCTCCATCTTCTCTCCTGTACCTCAGTATTACCTAGGGTCTCCATCTTCTCTCCTGTACCTCAGTATTACCTAGGGTCTCCATCTTCTCTCCTGTACCTCAGTATTACCTAGGGTCTCCATCTTCCCTCCTGTACCTCAGTATTACCTAGGGCCTCCATCTTCTCTCTTGTACCTCAGTATTACCTAGGGTCTCCATCTCTCCTGTACCTCAGTATTACCTAGGGTCTCCATCTTCTCTCCTGTACCTCAGTATTACCTAGGGTCTCCATCTTCTCTCCTCTACCTCAGTATTACCTAGGGTCTCCATCTTCTCTCCTGTACCTCAGTATTACCTAGGGTCTCCATCTTCTCTCCTGTACCTCAGTATTACCTAGGGTCTCCATCTTCCCTCCTCTACCTCAGTATTACCTAGGGTCTCCATCTTCTCTCCTGTACCTCAGTATTGCCTAGGGTCTCCATCTCTCCTGTACCTCAGTATTACCTAGGGTCTCCATCTTCTCTCCTGTACCTCAGTATTACCTAGGGTCTCCATCTTCTCTCCTCTACCTCAGTATTACCTAGGGTCTCCATTTTCCCTCCTCTACCTCAGTATTACCTAGGGTCTCCATCTTCTCTCCTGTACCTCAGTATTACCTAGGGTCTCCATCTTCTCTCCTGTACCTCAGTATTACCTAGGGTCTCCATCTTCTCTCCTCTACCTCAGTATTACCTAGGGTCTCCATCTTCTCTCCTCTACCTCAGTATTACCTAGGGTCTCCATCTTCTCTCCTGTACCTCAGTATTACCTAGGGTCTCCATCTTCTCTCCTGTACCTCAGTATTACCTAGGGTCTCCATCTTCTCTCCTGTACCTCAGTATTACCTAGGGTCTCCATCTTCCCTCCTGTACCTCAGTATTACCTAGGGCCTCCATCTTCCCTCCTGTACCTCAGTATTACCTAGGGTCTCCATCTTCTCTCCTCTACCTCAGTATTACCTAGGGTCTCCATCTTCTCTCCTGTACCTCAGTATTATCTAGGGTCTCCATCTTCTCTCCTCTACCTCAGTATTACCTAGGGTCTCCATCTTCTCTCCTATTCCTCAGTATTACCTAGGGTCTCCATCTTCTCTCCTCTACCTCAGTATTACCTAGGGTCTCCATCTTCTCTCCTCTACCTCAGTATTACCTAGGGTCTCCATCTTCCCTCCTGTACCTCAGTATTATCTAGGGTCTCCATCTTCTCTCCTCTACCTCAGTATTACCTAGGGTCTCCATCTTCCCTCCTGTACCTCAGTATTACCTAGGGTCTCCATCTTCTCTCTTGTACCTCAGTATTACCTAGGGTCTCCATCTTCTCTCCTGTACCTCAGTATTACCTAGGGTCTCCATCTTCTCTCCTGTACCTCAGTATTACCTAGGGTCTCCATCTTCCCTCCTATACCTCAGTATTACCTAGGGTCTCCATCTTCTCTCCTGTACCTCAGTATTACCTAGGGTCTCCATCTTCTCTCCTCTACCTCAGTATTACCTAGGGTCTCCATCTCTCCTGTACCTCAGTATTACCTAGGGTCTCCATCTTCTCTCTGTACCTCAGTATTACCTAGGGACTCCATCTTCTCTCCTGTACCTCAGTATTACCTAGGGTCTCCATCTTCTCTCCTCTACCTCAGTATTACCTAGGGTCTCCATCTTCTCTCCTGTACCTTAGTATTACCTAGGGTCTCCATCTTCCCTCCTCTACCTCAGTATTACCTAGGGTCTCCATCTTCCCTCCTGTACCTCAGTATTACCTAGGGTCTCCATCTTCTCTCCTCTACCTCAGTATTACCTAGGGTCTCCATCTCTCCTGTACCTCAGTATTACCTAGGGTCTCCATCTTCTCTCCTCTACCTCAGTATTACCTAGGGTCTCCATCTTCTCTCCTGTACCTCAGTATTACCTAGGGTCTCCATCTTCTCTCCTGTACCTCAGTATTACCTAGGGTCTCCATCTTCTCTCCTCTACCTCAGTATTACCTAGGGTCTCCATTTCTCTCTCCTGTACCTCAGTATTACCTAGGGTCTCCATCTTCTCTCCTGTACCTCAGTATTACCTAGGGTCTCCATCTTCTCTCCTGTCCCTCAGTATTACCTAGGGTCTCCATCTTCTCTCCTGTACCTCAGTATTTCCTAGGGTCTCCATCTTCTCTTCTGTACCTCAGTATTACCTAGGGTCTCCATCTTCTCTCCTCTACCTCAGTATTACCTAGGGTCTCCATCTTCTCTCCTGTACCTCAGTATTACCTAGGGTCTACATCTTCTCTCCTGTACCTCAGTATTACCTAGGGCCTCCATCTTCTCTCTTGTACCTCAGTATTACCTAGGGTCTCCATCTCTCCTGTACCTCAGTATTACCTAGGGTCTCCATCTTCTCTCCTGTACCTCAGTATTACCTAGGGTCTCCATCTTCTCTCCTCTACCTCAGTATTACCTAGGGTCTCCATCTTCTCTCCTGTACCTCAGTATTACCTAGGGTCTCCATCTTCTCTCCTGTACCTCAGTATTACCTAGGGTCTCCATCTTCCTCTCCTCTACCTCAGTATTACCTAGGGTCTCCATCTTCTCTCCTGTACCTCAGTATTGCCTAGGGTCTCCATCTCTCCTGTACCTCAGTATTACCTAGGGTCTCCATCTTCTCTCCTGTACCTCAGTATTACCTAGGGTCTCCATCTTCTCTCCTCTACCTCAGTATTACCTAGGGTCTCCATTTTCCTCCTCTACCTCAGTATTACCTAGGGTCTCCATCTTCTCTCCTGTACCTCAGTATTACCTAGGGTCTCCATCTTCTCTCCTGTACCTCAGTATTACCTAGGGTCTCCATCTTCTCTCCTCTACCTCAGTATTACCTAGGGTCTCCATCTTCTCTCCTCTACCTCAGTATTACCTAGGGTCTCCATCTTCCTCTCTTGTACCTCAGTATTACCTAGGGTCTCCATCTTCTCTCTGTACCTCAGTATTACCTAGGGTCTCCATCTTCTCTCCTGTACCTCAGTATTACCTAGGGTCTCCATCTTCTCTCCTGTACCTCAGTATTACCTAGGGCCTCCATCTTCTCTCCTGTACCTCAGTATTACCTAGGGTCTCCATCTTCTCTCCTCTACCTCAGTATTACCTAGGGTCTCCATCTTCTCTCCTGTACCTCAGTATTACCTAGGGTCTCCATCTTCTCTCCTATACCTCAGTATTACCTAGGGTCTCCATCTTCTCTCCTCTACCTCAGTATTACCTAGGGTCTCATCTTCTCTCCTGTACCTCAGTATTACCTAGGGTCTCCATCTTCTCTCCTGTACCTCAGTATTACCTAGGGTCTCCATCTTCTCTCCTCTACCTCAGTATTACCTAGGGTCTCCATCTTCCCTCCTGTACCTCAGTATTACCTAGGGTCTCCATCTTCTCTCTGTACCTCAGTATTACCTAGGGTCTCCATCTTCTCTCCTGTACCTCAGTATTACCTAGGGTCTCCATCTTCTCTCCTGTACCTCAGTATTACCTAGGGTCTCCATCTTCTCTCCTATACCTCAGTATTACCTAGGGTCTCCATCTTCTCTCCTGTACCTCAGTATTACCTAGGGTCTCCATCTTCTCTCCTCTACCTCAGTATTACCTAGGGTCTCCATCTCCTCCTGTACCTCAGTATTACCTAGGGTCTCCATCTTCTCTCCTCTACCTCAGTATTACCTAGGGTCTCCATCTTCTCTCCTGTACCTCAGTATTACCTAGGGTCTCCATCTTCTCTCCTCTACCTCAGTATTACCTAGGGTCTCCATCTTCTCTCCTGTACCTCAGTATTACCTAGGGTCTCCATCTTCTCTCCTGCTACCTCAGTATTACCTAGGGTCTCCATCTTCTCTCCTGTACCTCAGTATTACCTAGGGTCTCCATCTTCTCTCCTCTACCTCAGTATTACCTAGGGTCTCCATCTTCTCTCCTGTACCTCAGTATTACCTAGGGTCTCCATCTTCTCTCCTGTACCTCAGTATTACCTAGGGTCTCCATCTTCTCTCCTGTACCTCAGTATTACCTAGGGTCTCCATCTTCTCTCCTGTACCTCAGTATTACCTAGGGTCTCCATCTTCTCTCCTGTACCTCAGTATTACCTAGGGTCTCCATCTTCTCTCCTGTACCTCAGTATTACCTAGGGTCTCCATCTCTCTCCTGTACCTCAGTATTACCTAGGGTCTCCATCTTCTCTCCTCTACCTCAGTATTACCTAGGGTCTCCATCTTCTCTCCTGTACCTCAGTATTACCTAGGGTCTCCATCTTCTCTCCTGTACCTCAGTATTACCTAGGGTCTCATCTTCTCTCCTGTACCTCAGTATTACCTAGGGTCTCCATCTTCTCTCCTGCTACCTCAGTATTACTAGGGTCTCCATCTTCTCTCCTGTACCTCAGTATTACCTAGGGTCTCCATCTTCTCTCCTGTACTCAGTATTACCTAGGGTCTCCATCTTCTCTCCTGTACCTCAGTATTACCTAGGGTCTCATCTTCTCTCCTGTACCTCAGTATTACCTAGGGTCTCCATCTTCTCTCCTGTACCTCAGTATTACCTAGGGTCTCCATATTCTCTCCTCTACCTCAGTATTACCTAGGGTCTCCATCTTCTCTCCTGTACCTCAGTATTACCTAGGGTCTCCATCTTCTCTCCTGTACCTCAGTATTACCTAGGGACTCCATCTTCTCTCCTGTACCTCAGTATTACCTAGGGTCTCCATCTTCTCTCCGTCTACTCTCAGTATTACTAGGGGTCTATCTTCTCTCCTGTACCTCAGTATTACCTAGGGTCTCCATCTTCTCTCCTCTACCTCAGTATTACCTAGGGTCTCCATCTTCTCTCCTGTACCTCAGTATTACCTAGGGTCTCCATCTTCTCTCCTCTACCTCAGTATTACCTAGGGTCTCCATCTTCTCTCCTCTACCTCAGTATTACCTAGGGTCTCCATCTCTCCTGTACCTCAGTATTACCTAGGGTCTCCATCTTCCCTCCTCTACCTCAATATTACCTAGGGTCTCCATCTTCTCTCCTCTACCTCAGTATTACCTAGGGTCTCCATCTTCTCTCCTGTACCTCAGTATTACCTAGGGTCTCCATTTTCTCTCCTCTACCTCAGTATTACCTAGGGTCTCCATCTTCTCTCCTCTACCTCAGTATTACCTAGGGTCTCCATCTTCCCTCCTGTACCTCAGTATTTCCTAGGGTCTCCATCTTCTCTCCTGTACCTCACTATTACCTAGGGACTCCATCTCTCCTGTACCTCAGTATTACCTAGGGTCTCCATCTTCTCTCCTCTACCTCAGTATTACCTAGGGTCTCCATCTTCTCTCCTGTACCTCAGTATTACCTAGGGTCTCCATCTTCCTCCTCTACCTCAGTATTACCTAGGGTCTCCATCTTCCCTCCTGTACCTCAGTATTACCTAGGGTCTCCATCTTCCCTCCTCTACCTCAGTATAACCTAGGGTCTCCATCTTCTCCCCTGTACCTCAGTATTTCCTAGGGTCTCCATCTTCTCTCCTCTACCTCAGTATTACCTAGGGTCTCCATCTTCTGTCCTGTACCTCAGTATTACCTAGGGTCTCCATCTTCTCTCCTGTACCTCAGTATTACCTAGGGTCTCCATCTTCTGTCCTCTACCTCAGTATTACCTAGGGTCTCCATCTTCTCGTCCTCTACCTCAGTATTACCTAGGGTCTCCATCTTCCCTCCTCTACCTCAGTATTACCTAGGGTCTCCATCTTCTCTCCTCTACCTCAGTATTACCTAGGGTCTCCATCTTCTCTCCTGTACCTCAGTATTACCTAGGGTCTCCATCTTCTCTCCTGTACCTCAGTATTACCTAGGGTCTCCATCTTCTCTCCTGTACCTCAGTATTACCTAGGGTCTCCATCTTCTCTCCTGTACCTCAGTATTACCTAGGGTCTCCATCTTCTGTCCTCTACCTCAGTATTACCTAGGGTCTCCATCTTCTCTCCTCTACCTCAGTATTACCTAGGGTCTCCATCTTCTCTCCTGTACCTCAGTATTACCTAGGGTCTCCATCTTCTGTCCTCTACCTCAGTATTACCTAGGGTCTCCATCTTCTCTCCTCTACCTCAGTATTACCTAGGGTCTCCATCTTCTCTCCTGTACCTCAGTATTACCTAGGGTCTCCATCTTCTCTCCTCGTACCTCAGTATTACCTAGGGTCTCCATCTTCTCTCCTCTACCTCAGTATTACCTAGGGTCTCCATCTTCTCTCCTCTACCTCAGTATTACCTAGGGTCTCCATCTTCTCTCCTGTACCTCAGTATTACCTAGGGTCTCCATCTTCTCTCCTGTACCTCAGTATTACCTAGGGTCTCCATCTTCTCTCCTCTACCTCAGTATTACCTAGGGTCTCCATCTTCTCTCCTCTACCTCAGTATTACCTAGGGTCTCCATCTTCCCTCCTGTACCTCAGTATTACCTAGGGTCTCCATCTTCTCTCCTGTACCTCAGTATTACCTAGGGTCTCCATCTTCTCTCCTGTACCTCAGTATTACCTAGGGTCTCCATCTTCTCTCCTGTACCTCAGTATTACCTAGGGTCTCCATCTCTCCTGTACCTCAGTATTACCTAGGGTCTCCATCTCTCTCCTGTACCTCAGTATTACCTAGGGTCTCCATCTTCTCTCCTGTACCTCAGTATTACCTAGGGTCTCCATCTTCTCTCCTCTACCTCAGTATTACCTAGGGTCTCCATCTTCTCCCCTGTACCTCAGTATTACCTAGGGTCTCCATCTTCTCTCCTCTACCTCAGTATTACCTAGGGTCTCCATCTTCTCTCCTGTACCTCAGTATTACCTAGGGTCTCCATCTTCTCTCCTCTACCTCAGTATTACCTAGGGTCTCCATCTTCTCTCCTGTACCTCAGTATTACCTAGGGTCTCCATCTTCTCTCCTCTACCTCAGTATTACCTAGGGTCTCCATCTTCTCTCCTGTACCTCAGTATTACCTAGGGTCTCCATCTCTCCTGTACCTCAGTATTACCTAGGGTCTCCATCTCTCCTGTACCTCAGTATTACCTAGGGTCTCCATCTTCCTCTCCTGTACCTCAGTATTACCTACGGTCTCCATCTTCTCTCCTCTACCTCAGTATTAACCTAGGGTCTCCATCTTCTCTCCCTGTACCTCAGTATTACCTAGGGTCTCCATCTTCTCTCCTCTACCTCAGTATTACCTAGGGTCTCCATCTTCTCTCCTGTACCTCAGTATTACCTAGGGTCTCCATCTTCTCTCCTGTACCTCAGTATTACCTAGGGTCTCCATCTTCTCTCCTGTACCTCAGTATTACCTAGGGTCTCCATCTTCTGTCCTCTACCTCAGTATTACCTAGGGTCTCCATCTTCTGTCCTCTACCTCAGTATTACCTAGGGTCTA
>NW_027441007.1:0-47468 GCF_031893055.1 Leptodactylus fuscus
TACATACATTACATTACTTATCCTGTATTATACTCCAGAGCTGCGCTCACTATTCTGCTGGTACAGTCACTGTGTACATACATTACATTACTTATCCTGTATTACACTCCAGAGCTGCACTCACTATTCTGCTGGTACAGTCACTGTGTACATACATTACATTACTTATCCTGTATTATACTCCAGAGCTGCGCTCACTATTCTGCTGGTGCAGTCACTGTGTACATACATTACATTACTTATCCTGTATTATACTCCAGAGCTGCGCTCACTATTCTGCTGGTACAGTCACTGTGTACATACATTACATTACTTATCCTGTATTATACTCCAGAGCTGCGCTCACTATTCTGCTGGTACAGTCACTGTGTACATACATTACTTATCCTGTATTATACTCCAGAGCTGCGCTCACTATTCTGCTGGTACAGTCACTGTGTACATACATTACATTACTTATCCTGTATTATACTCCAGAGCTGCGCTCACTATTCTGCTGGTACAGTCACTGTGTACATACATTACTTATCCTGTATTATACTCCAGAGCTGCGCTCACTATTCTGCTGGTGCAGTCACTGTGTACATACATTACATTACTGATCCTGTATTATACCCCAGAGCTGCGCTCACTATTCTGCTGGTACAGTCACTGCGTACATACATTACATTACTTATCCTGTATTATACTCCAGAGCTGCACTCACTATTCTGCTGGTACAGTCACTGTGTACATACATTACATTACTTATCCTGTATTATACCCCAGAGCTGCGCTCACTATTCTGCTGGTACAGTCACTGTGTACATACATTACTTATCCTGTATTATACCCCAGAGCTGCGCTCACTATTCTGTTGGTGCAGTCACTGCGTACATACATTACATTACTTCTCCTGTATTATACTCCAGAGCCGTGCTCACTATTCTGCTGGTGCAGTCACTGTGTACATACATTACATTACTTATCCTGTATTATACTCCAGAGCTGCGCTCACTATTCTGCTGGTGCAGTCACTGTGTACATACATTACATTACTTATCCTGTATTATACTCCAGAGCTGCGCTCACTATTCTGCTGGTACAGTCACTGTGTACATACATTACTTATCCTGTATTATACTCCAGAGCTGCGCTCACTATTCTGCTGGTACAGTCACTGTGTACATACATTACTTATCCTGTATTATACCCCAGAGCTGCGCTCACTATTCTGCTGGTACAGTCACTGCGTACATACATTACATTACTTATCCTGTATTATACTCCAGAGCTGCACTCACTATTCTGCTGGTGCAGTCACTGTGTACATACATTACATTACTTATCCTGTATTATACTCCAGAGCTGCGCTCACTATTCTGCTGGTACAGTCACTGTGTACATACATTACTTATCCTGTATTATACTCCAGAGCTGCGCTCACTATTCTGCTGGTGCAGTCACTGTGTACATACATTACATTACTGATCCTGTATTATACCCCAGAGCTGCGCTCACTATTCTGCTGGTACAGTCACTGTGTACATACATTACTTATCCTGTATTATACTCCAGAGCTGCGCTCACTATTCTGCTGGTGCAGTCACTGTGTACATACATTACATTACTTATCCTGTATTATACTCCAGAGCTGCGCTCACTATTCTGCTGGTACAGTCACTGTGTACATACATTACATTACTTATCCTGTATTATACTCCAGAGCTGCGCTCACTATTCTGCCGGTGCAGTCACTGTGTACATACATTACATTACTTATCCTGTATTATACTCCAGAGCTGCGCTCACTATTCTGCTGGTGCAGTCACTGTGTACATACATTACATTACTTATCCTGTATTATACTCCAGAGCTGCGCTCACTATTCTGCTGGTGCAGTCACTGTGTACATACATTACATTACTTATCCTGTATTATACTCCAGAACTGCGCTCACTATTCTGCTGGTGCAGTCACTGTGTACATACATTACTTATCCTGTATTATACTCCAGAGCTGCGCTCACTATTCTGCCGGTGCAGTCACCGTGTACATACATTACATTACTTATCCTGTATTTATACTCCAGAGCTGCGCTCACTATTCTGCTGGTACAGTCACTGCGTACATACATTACTTATCCTGTATTATACTCCAGAGCTGCACTCACTATTCTGCTGGTACAGTCACTGTGTACATACATTACATTACTTATCCTGTATTATACTCCAGAGCTGCGCTCACTATTCTGCTGGTACAGTCACTGTGTACATACATTACATTACTTATCCTGTATTATACCCCAGAGCTGCGCTCACTATTCTGCTGGTACAGTCACTGTGTACATACATTACTTATCCTGTATTATACTCCAGAGCTGCGCTCACTATTCTGCTGGTACAGTCACTGCGTACATACATTACATTACTTATCCTGTATTATACTGCAGAGCTGCGCTCACTATTCTGCTGGTGCAGTCACTGTGTACATACATTACATTACTTATCCTGTATTATACTCCAGAGCTGCGCTCACTATTCTGCTGGTGCAGTCACTGTGTACATACATTACATTACTTATCCTGTATTATACTCCAGAGCTGCGCTCACTATTCTGCTGGTACAGTCACTGTGTACATACATTACTTATCCTGTATTATACTCCAGAGCTGCGCTCACTATTCTGCCGGTGCAGTCACTGTGTACATACATTACATTACTTATCCTGTATTATACTGCAGAGCTGCGCTCACTATTCTGCTAGTACAGTCACTGTGTACATACATTACATTACTTATCCTGTATTATACTCCAGAGCTGCGCTCACTATTCTGCTGGTACAGTCACTGTGTACATACATTACATTACTTATCCTGTATTATACTCCAGAGCTGCGCTCACTATTCTGCTGGTACAGTCACTGTGTACATACATTACATTACTTATCCTGTATTATACTCCAGAGCTGCGCTCACTATTCTGCTGGTACAGTCACTGTGTACATACATTACATTACTTATCCTGTATTATACTCCAGAGCTGCGCTCACTATTCTGCTGGTACAGTCACTGTGTACATACATTACTTATCCTGTATTATACCCCAGAGCTGCGCTCACTATTCTGCTGGTACAGTCACTGTGTACATACATTACTTATCCTGTATTATACCCCAGAGCTGCGCTCACTATTCTGCTGGTGCAGTCACTGTGTACATACATTACATTACTTATCCTGTATTATACTCCAGAGCTGCACTCACTATTCTGCTGGTCACTGTGTACATTACATTACTTATCCTGTATTATACCCCAGAGCTGCGCTCACTATTCTGCTGGTACAGTCACTGTGTACATACATTACATTACTTATCCTGTATTATATTCCAGAGCTGCGCTCACTATTCTGCTGGTGTAGTCACTGTGTACATACATTACATTACTTATCCTGTATTATACTCCAGAGCTGCGCTCACTATTCTGCTGGTACAGTCACTGTGTACATACATTACATTACTTATCCTGTATGATACTCCAGAGCAGCGCTCACTATTCTGCTGGTACAGTCACTGTGTACACACATTACATTACTTATCCTGTATTATACTCCAGAGCTGCGCTCACTATTCTGCTGGTACAGTCACTGTGTACATACATTACATTACTTATCCTGTATTATACTCCAGAGCTGCGCTCACTATTCTGCTGGTACAGTCACTGTGTACATACATTACTTATCCTGTATTATACTCCACAGCTGCGCTCACTATTCTGCTGGTACAGTCACTGTGTACATACATTACATTACTTATCCTGTATTATACTCCAGAGCTGCGCTCACTATTCTGCTGGTACAGTCACTGTGTACATACATTACATTACTTATCCTGTATTATACTCCAGAGCTGCGCTCACTATTCTGCTGGTACAGTCACTGTGTACATACATTACATTACTTATCCTGTATTATACCCCAGAGCTGCGCTCACTATTCTGCTGGTACAGTCACTGCGTACATACATTACATTACTTATCCTGTATTATACTCCAGAGCAGCGCTCACTATTCTGCTGGTACAGTCACTGTGTACATACATTACATTACTTATCCTGTATGATACTCCAGAGCAGCGCTCACTATTCTGCTGGTACAGTCACTGTGTACACACATTACATTACTTATCCTGTATTATACTCCAGAGCTGCGCTCACTATTCTGCTGGTACAGTCACTGTGTACATACATTACTTATCCTGTATTATACTCCACAGCTGCGCTCACTATTCTGCTGGTACAGTCACTGTGTACATACATTACATTACTTATCCTGTATTATACTCCAGAGCTGCGCTCACTATTCTGCTGGTACAGTCACTGTGTACATACATTACATTACTTATCCTGTATTATACTCCAGAGCTGCGCTCACTATTCTGCTGGTACAGTCACTGTGTACATACATTACATTACTTATCCTGTATTATACTCCAGAGCTGCGCTCACTATTCTGCTGGTACAGTCACTGTGTACATACATTACATTACTTATCCTGTATTATACTCCAGAGCTGCGCTCACTATTCTGCTGGTACAGTCACTGTGTACATACATTACATTACTTATCCTGTATTATACTCCAGAGCCGTGCTCACTATTCTGCTGGTACAGTCACTGTGTACAAACATTACATTACTTATCCTGTATTATACTCCAGAGCTGCGCTCACTATTCTGCTGGTACAGTCACTGTGTACATACATTACATTACTTATCCTGTATTATACTCCAGAGCCGTGCTCACTATTCTGCTGGTGCAGTCACTGTGTACATACATTACATTACTTATCCTGTATTATACTCCAGAGCTGCGCTCACTATTCTGCTAGTACAGTCACTGTGTACATACATTACATTACTTATCCTGTATTATACTCCAGAGCCGTGCTCACTATTCTGCTGGTGCAGTCACTGTGTACATACATTACATTACTTATCCTGCATTATACTCCAGAGCTGCACTCACTATTCTGCTGGTACAGTCACTGTGTACATACATTACATTACTTATCCTGTATTATACCCCAGAGCTGCGCTCACTATTCTGCTGGTGCAGTCACTGTGTACATACATTACATTACTTATCCTGTATTATACTCCAGAGCTGCGCTCACTATTCTGCTGGTACAGTCACTGTGTACATACATTACATTACTTATCCTATATTATACCCCAGAGCTGCGCTCACTATTCTGCTGGTACAGTCACTGCGTACATACATTACTTATCCTGTATTATACTCCAGAGCTGCGCTCACTATTCTGCTGGTGCAGTCACTGTGTACATACATTACATTACTTATCCTGTATTATACTCCAGAGCTGCGCTCACTATTCTGCTGGTGCAGTCACTGTGTACATACATTACATTACTTATCCTGTATTATACTCCAGAGCTGCGCTCACTATTCTGCTGGGTTTTTTGTTTTTTTTTTCTATGTAGACTGTGAGCCCCTCCCCCCCATATAGAGCTCACAATGTACATTTTTCCCTATCAGTCTTTGGAATATGGGATGGAAATCCACGCAAACACGGGGAGAACATACAAACTCCTTGCAGGTGGTTTTCTGCCCTTAGCGGGATTTGAACACCAGGACTCCAGCGCTGCAAGGCTGCAGTGCTAACCACTGAGCCACCGTGTGGCCCCCATTCTGCTGGTTTTTGACTATGAGCACAGTCACCTCATGAATCATGGTGGCCGCCAGTCCATACACCACTCCTATCCAGACCTCGTCAGACTGGACGCTGGAGGTATCGATGGTGCCATCAGGTCGCATTCCGTTCACCGCGCCCATCTGACCATCTGCAAACTGCTGCACGTTTAATTCAAAGATGGTCCTTAGGGCGCTGTGCACATGAGCGGAGGGAAAAACCTGCAGGAAAGAGGGTATACAATGAGGAGCAGTCACACCCCAGAGAAGAACCCGCACCCCGATACCCCAATACCCCGCACATACCTCATACTCTCCGCACCCCAGGCCGCACGCTCGCAGAAACCACTGCCCGGCACATTGATCAGACATAACACTGTTATAGTAGGACTGATCCCCGCAGTCATAGTTATAATACTTCCCTGGGGAGAGAAACATTATTATATACAGAGAGAGACCCCAGTACTATACAGTGTCCTGAGCAGTAGTACCATCATATCGTATAGTAACAGTAAGCACAGTACTATACACAGTGTCCTGAACACTATACAATATACTGATCACTAAGTACAGTACTATACACAGTGTCCTGAGCACTATACACAGTGTCCTGAGCACTAAGTACAGTACTATACACAGTGTCCTGAGCACTATACACAGTGTACTGATCACTAAGCACAGTGTACTGATCACTAAGCACAGTACTATACAGTGTCCAGAGTACTATACAGTGTCCTGAGCAGTAGTACCATCATATCGTATAGTAACAGTAAGCACAGTACTATACACAGTGTCCTGAACACTATACAATATACTGATCACTAAGCACAGCACTATACACAGTGTACTGAGCACTATACACCGTGTACTGATCACTAAGCACAGTACTATACAGTGTCCAGAGTACTATACAATATACTGATCACTAAGCACAGCACTATACACAGTGTACTGAGCACTAGTACCATTATATTATATAGTAACACTAAGTACAGTACTATACACAGTGTACTGAGCACAGCACTATACACAGTGTCCTGAGCACTAAGTACAGTACTATAGACAGTGTACTGATCACTAAGCACAGCACTAGACACAGTGTCCTGAGCACTAGTACCATTATATTATATAGTAACACTAAGTACAGTACTATACACAGTGTACTGAGCACAGCACTATACACAGTGTCCTGAGTACTATACACAGTGTCCTGAGCACTAAGTACAGTACTATACACAGTGTCCTGAACACTATACAATATACTGATCACTAAGCACAGCACTAGACACAGTGTACTGAGCACTATACACAGTGTCCTGAGCACTAGTACCATTATATTATATAGTAACACTAAGTACAGTACTATACACAGTGTACTGAGCACAGCACTATACACAGTGTCCTGAGTACTATACACAGTGTCCTGAGCACTAAGTACAGTACTATACAATGTTCTGATCACTAAGCACAGTACTATACACAGTGTACTGATCACTAAGCACAGTACTATACACAGTGTACTGATCACTAAGCACAGCACTATACACAGTGTCCTGAGTACTATACACAGTGTACTGATCACTAAGCACAGCACTATACACAGTGTCCTGAGCACTATACACAGTGTCCTGAGCACTAAGCACAGCACTATACACAGTGTACTGATCACTAAGCACAGTACTATACAGTGTCCAGAGTACTATACAATGTACTGATCACTAAGCACAGTACTATACACAGTGTACTGATCACTAAGCACAGTACTATACAGTGTCCAGAGTACTATACAATGTACTGATCACTAAGCACAGTACTATACAGCGTCCAGAGTACTATACACAGTGTACTGATCACTAAGCACAGCACTATACACAGTATCCTGAGCACTAAGCACAGCACTATACACAGTATCCGGAGCACTAAGCACAGCACTATACACAGTGTCCTGAGCACTGTACTGAGCACAGCACTATACACAGTGTACTGATCACTAAGCGCAGCACTATACACAGTGTCCTGAGCACTAAGCACAGTGTACTGATCACTAAGCACAGCACTATACACAGTGTCCTGAGCACTATACACAGTGTCCTGAGCACTAAGCACAGCACTATACACAGTGTCCTGAGCACTAAGCACAGCACTATACACAGTGTCCTGAGCACTATACACAGTGTACTGATCACTAAGCACAGCACTATACACAGTGTCCTGAGCACTATACACAGTGTACTGATCACTAAGCACAGCACTATACACAGTGTCCTGAGCACTAAGCACAGCACTATACACAGTGTCCTGAGCACTATACACAGTGTACTGATCACTAAGCACAGCACTATACACAATGTCCTGAGCACTATACACAGTGTACTGATCACTAAGCACAGCACTATACACAGTGTCCTGAGCACTAAGCACAGTGTACTGATCACTAAGCACAGCACTATACACAGTGTCCTGAGCACTAAGCACAGCACTATACACCGTGTCCTGAGCACTATACAATGTACTGATCACTAAGCACAGTACTATACAGTGTCCAGAGTACTATACACAGTGTCCTGAGCACTAAGCACAGCACTATACACAGTGTCCTGAGCACTAAGCACAGCACTATACACCGTGTCCTGAGCACTATACAATGTACTGATCACTAAGCACAGTACTATACAGTGTCCAGAGTACTATACACAGTGTCCTGAGCACTAAGCACAGCACTATACACCGTGTCCTGAGCACTATACAATGTACTGATCACTAAGCACAGTACTATACAGTGTCCAGAGTACTATACACAGTGTCCTGAGCACTAAGCACAGTACTATACACAATGTCCTGAGCACTATACACAGTGTACTGATCACTAAGCACAGCACTATACACAGTGTCCTGAGCACTAAGCACAGCACTATACACAGTGTCCTGAGCACTATACACAGTGTACTGATCACTAAGCACAGCACTATACACAGTGTCCTGAGCACTATACACAGTGTACTGATCACTAAGCACAGCACTATACACAGTGTCCTGAGCACTATACACAGTGTACTGATCACTAAGCACAGCACTATACACAGTGTCCTGAGCACTAAGCACAGTGTACTGATCACTAAGCACAGCACTATACACAGTATCCTGAGCACTAAGCACAGCACTATACACAGTATCCTGAGCACTAAGCACAGCACTATACAGTGTCCTGAGCACTGTACTGAGCACAGCACTATACACAGTGTACTGATCACTAAGCGCAGCACTATACACAGTGTCCTGAGCACTAAGCACAGTGTACTGATCACTAAGCACAGCACTATACACAGTGTCCTGAGCACTATACACAGTGTCCTGAGCACTAAGCACAGCACTATACACAGTGTCCTGAGCACTATACACAGTGTACTGATCACTAAGCACAGCACTATACACAGTGTCCTGAGCACTAAGCACAGCACTATACACAGTGTCCTGAGCACTAAGCACAGCACTATACAGTGTCCTGAGCACTAAGCACAGTGTACTGATCACTAAGCACAGCACTATATACAGTGTCCTGAGTACTATACACAGTGTCCTGAGCACTAAGCACAGCACTATACACAGTGTCCTGAGCACTACACAATGTACTGATCACTAAGCACAATACTATACAGTGTCCAGAGTACTATACACAGTGTCCTGAGCACAGTACTATACACAGTGTCCTGAGCACTATACAGTGTACTGAGCACTAAGCACAGTACTATACACAGTGTACTGAGCACAGTACTATACAGTGTCCTGAGCACTAAGCACTATACACAGTGTACTGATCACTAAGCACAGCACTATACAGTGTCCTGAGCACTATACACAGTGTCCTGAGCATTAAGCACAGTACTATACACAGTGTACTGAGCACAGCACTATACAGTGTCCTGAGCACTATACACAGTGTCCCGAGCTGTAGACAAACTACAACCAGCAGAGTGTAAGACTACCTCCTCAGTCCTTGCAGAGTCCTAGCAGTAGGTCGGTCACTATAGAGAGTCCTCTCAGGATTATCTCCAGGACTTACCGTTCCAAAGCAGCTTCTCAAAGGCTTCCTTTCCTGTGCTGAGAATCCTGGAGAACTTGCCGAGAGCGTCGCGATCCCCAAGATGATCGGCCATGTGACACATCATAGACACGGCCGCCAGCCAGAGCCCGCCACAGTAAGCGCTGAGAGAGACGGGGCAATGTTATATGAGGGTAACCTAGGGCTCCTCCCCCCCAGAGACCCTTACACACAGGTAACCTACAGCCCCTCCCCCCAGAGACCCTTACACACAGGTAACCTACAGCCCCTCCCCCCCAGAGACCCTTACACACAGGTAACCTACAGCCCCTCCCCCCCAGAGACCCTTACACACAGGTAACCTACAGCCCCTCCCCCCGCAGAGACCCTTACACACAGGTAACCTACAGCCCCTCCCCCCAGAGACCCTTACACACAGGTAACCTACAGCCCCTCCCCCCCAGAGACCCTTACACACAGGTAACCTACAGCCCCTCCCCCCGCAGAGACCCTTACACACAGGTAACCTACAGCCCCTCCCCCCCCAGAGACCCTTACACACAGGTAACCTACAGCCCCTCCCCCCCAGAGACCCTTACACACAGGTAACCTAGGGCTCCTCCCCCCCAGAGACCCTTACACACAGGTAACCTACAGCCCCTCCCCCCAGAGACCCTTACACACAGGTAACCTACAGCCCCTCCCCCCCAGAGACCCTTACACACAGGTAACCTACAGCCCCTCCCCCCCAGAGACCCTTACACACAGGTAACCTACAGCCCCTCCCCCCCAGAGACCCTTACACACAGGTAACCTACAGCCCCTCCCCCCCCAGAGACCCTTACACACAGGTAACCTACAGCCCCTCCCCCCCCAGAGACCCTTACACACAGGTAACCTACAGCCCCTCCCCCCGCAGAGACCCTTACACACAGGTAACCTACAGCCCCTCCCCCCCAGAGACCCTTACACACAGGTAACCTACAGCCCCTCCCCCCACAGAGACCCTTACACACAGGTAACCTACAGCCCCTCCCCCCCAGAGACCCTTACACACAGGTAACCTACAGCCCCTCCCCCCCCAGAGACCCTTACACACAGGTAACCTACAGCCCCTCCCCCCACAGAGACCCTTACACACAGGTAACCTACAGCCCCTCCCCCCCAGAGACCCTTACACACAGGTAACCTACAGCCCCTCCCCCCCCAGAGACCCTTACACACAGGTAACCTACAGCCCCTCCCCCCCAGAGACCCTTACACACAGGTAACCTACAGCCCCTCCCCCCACAGAGACCCTTACACACAGGTAACCTACAGCCCCTCCCCCCCCAGAGACCCTTACACACAGGTAACCTAGGGCTCCTCCCCCCCAGAGACCCTTACACACAGGTAACCTACAGCCCCTCCCCCCCCAGAGACCCTTACACACAGGTAACCTACAGCCCCTCCCCCCAGAGACCCTTACACACAGGTAACCTACAGCCCCTCCCCCCAGAGACCCTTACACACAGGTAACCTACAGCCCCTCCCCCCCAGAGACCCTTACACACAGGTAACCTACAGCCCCTCCCCCCCCAGAGACCCTTACACACAGGTAACCTACAGCCCCTCCCCCCCAGAGACCCTTACACACAGGTAACCTACAGCCCCTCCCCCCACAGAGACCCTTACACACAGGTAACCTACAGCCCCTCCCCCCCCAGAGACCCTTACACACAGGTAACCTAGGGCTCCTCCCCCCCAGAGACCCTTACACACAGGTAACCTACAGCCCCTCCCCCCCCAGAGACCCTTACACACAGGTAACCTACAGCCCCTCCCCCCAGAGACCCTTACACACAGGTAACCTACAGCCCCTCCCCCCAGAGACCCTTACACACAGGTAACCTACAGCCCCTCCCCCCCAGAGACCCTTACACACAGGTAACCTACAGCCCCTCCCCCCGCAGAGACCCTTACACACAGGTAACCTACAGCCCCTCCCCCCGCAGAGACCCTTACACACAGGTAACCTAGGGCTCCTCCCCCCCAGAGACCCTTACACACAGGTAACCTACAGCCCCTCCCCCCCAGAGACCCTTACACACAGGTAACCTACAGCCCCTCCCCCGCAGAGACCCTTACACACAGGTAACCTACAGCCCCTCCCCCCCAGAGACCCTTACACACAGGTAACCTACAGCCCCTCCCCCCCAGAGACCCTTACACACAGGTAACCTACAGCCCCTCCCCCCAGAGACCCTTACACACAGGTAACCTACAGCCCCTCCCCCCAGAGACCCTTACACACAGGTAACCTACAGCCCCTCCCCCCAGAGACCCTTACACACAGGTAACCTACAGCCCCTCCCCCCAGAGACCCTTACACACAGGTAACCTACAGCCCCTCCCCCCAGAGACCCTTACACACAGGTAACCTAGGGCTCCTCCCCCCGCAGAGACCCTTACACACAGGTAACCTAGGCCCCTCCCCCCCAGAGACCCTTACACACAGGTAACCTAGGGCTCCTCCCCCCGCAGAGACCCTTACACACAGGTAACCTAGGCCCCTCCCCCCCAGAGACCCTTACACACAGGTAACCTACAGCCCCTCCCCCCGCAGAGACCCTTACACACAGGTAACCTACAGCCCCTCCCCCCAGAGACCCTTACACACAGGTAACCTACAGCCCCTCCCCCCAGAGACCCTTACACACAGGTAACCTACAGCCCCTCCCCCCAGAGACCCTTACACACAGGTAACCTAGGGCTCCTCCCCCCGCAGAGACCCTTACACACAGGTAACCTACAGCTCCTCCCCCCCAGAGACCCTTACACACAGGTAACCTACAGCCCCTCCCCCCGCAGAGACCCTTACACACAGGTAACCTACAGCCCCTCCCCCCGCAGAGACCCTTACACACAGGTAACCTACAGCCCCTCCCCCCCAGAGACCCTTACACACAGGTAACCTACAGCCCCTCCCCCCCAGAGACCCTTACACACAGGTAACCTACAGCCCCTCCCCCCCAGAGACCCTTACACACAGGTAACCTACAGCCCCTCCCCCCCAGAGACCCTTACACACAGGTAACCTACAGCCCCTCCCCCCCAGAGACCCTTACACACAGGTAACCTACAGCCCCTCCCCCCGCAGAGACCCTTACACACAGGTAACCTAGGGCTCCTCCCCCCCAGAGACCCTTACACACAGGTAACCTACAGCCCCTCCCCCCGCAGAGACCCTTACACACAGGTAACCTACAGCCCCTCCCCCCCAGAGACCCTTACACACAGGTAACCTAGGGCTCCTCCCCCCCAGAGACCCTTACACACAGGTAACCTACAGCCCCTCCCCCCCAGAGACCCTTACACACAGGTAACCTACAGCCCCTCCCCCCCAGAGACCCTTACACACAGGTAACCTAGGGCTCCTCCCCCCGCAGAGACCCTTACACACAGGTAACCTACAGCCCCTCCCCCCGCAGAGACCCTTACACACAGGTAACCTACAGCCCCTCCCCCCCAGAGACCCTTACACACAGGTAACCTAGGGCTCCTCCCCCCCAGAGACCCTTACACACAGGTAACCTACAGCCCCTCCCCCCGCAGAGACCCTTACACACAGGTAACCTAGGGCTCCTCCCCCCGCAGAGACCCTTACACACAGGTAACCTACAGCTCCTCCCCCCCAGAGACCCTTACACACAGGTAACCTAGGCCCCTCCCCCCCAGAGACCCTTACACACAGGTAACCTACAGCCCCTCCCCCCAGAGACCCTTACACACAGGTAACCTACAGCCCCTCCCCCCAGAGACCCTTACACACAGGTAACCTACAGCCTCTCCCCCCGCAGAGACCCTTACACACAGGTAACCTACAGCCCCTCCCCCCGCAGAGACCCTTACACACAGGTAACCTACAGCCCCTCCCCCCCAGAGACCCTTACACACAGGTAACCTACAGCCCCTCCCCCCCAGAGACCCTTACACACAGGTAACCTAGGGCTCCTCCCCCCCAGAGACCCTTACACACAGGTAACCTACAGCCCCTCCCCCCCAGAGACCCTTACACACAGGTAACCTACAGCCCCTCCCCCCGCAGAGACCCTTACACACAGGTAACCTACAGCCCCTCCCCCCGCAGAGACCCTTACACACAGGTAACCTAGGGCTCCTCCCCCCCAGAGACCCTTACACACAGGTAACCTACAGCCCCTCCCCCCCAGAGACCCTTACACACAGGTAACCTACAGCCCCTCCCCCCGCAGAGACCCTTACACACAGGTAACCTACAGCCCCTCCCCCCCAGAGACCCTTACACACAGGTAACCTACAGCTCCGCCCCCCCAGAGACCCTTATACACAGGTAACCTAGGGCTCCTCCCCCCCAGAGACCCTTACACACAGGTAACCTACAGCCCCTCCCCCCCCCAGAGACCCTTACACACAGGTAACCTAGGGCTCCTCCCCCCCCAGAGACCCTTACACACAGGTAACCTAGGCCCCTCCCCCGCAGAGACCCTTACACACAGGTAACCTACAGCCCCTCCCCCCCAGAGACCCTTACACACAGGTAACCTACAGCCCCTCCCCCCCAGAGACCCTTACACACAGGTAACCTACAGCCCCTCCCCCCAGAGACCCTTACACACAGGTAACCTACAGCCCCTCCCCCCCAGAGACCCTTACACACAGGTAACCTACAGCCCCTCCCCCCCAGAGACCCTTACACACAGGTAACCTACAGCCCCTCCCCCCCAGAGACCCTTACACACAGGTAACCTACAGCCCCTCCCCCCGCAGAGACCCTTACACACAGGTAACCTACAGCCCCTCCCCCCCAGAGACCCTTACACACAGGTAACCTACAGCCCCTCCCCCCCAGAGACCCTTACACACAGGTAACCTACAGACCCTCCCCCCAGAGACCCTTACACACAGGTAACCTACAGCCCCTCCCCCGCAGAGACCCTTACACACAGGTAACCTACAGCCCCTCCCCCCAGAGACCCTTACACACAGGTAACCTACAGCCCCTCCCCCCGCAGAGACCCTTACACACAGGTAACCTAGGGCTCCTCCCCCCCAGAGACCCTTACACACAGGTAACCTACAGCCCCTCCCCCCCAGAGACCCTTACACACAGGTAACCTACAGCCCCTCCCCCCCAGAGACCCTTACACACAGGTAACCTACAGACCCTCCCCCCAGAGACCCTTACACACAGGTAACCTACAGCCCCTCCCCCCGCAGAGACCCTTACACACAGGTAACCTAGGGCTCCTCCCCCCCAGAGACCCTTACACACAGGTAACCTACAGACCCTCCCCCCAGAGACCCTTACACACAGGTAACCTACAGCCCCTCCCCCCCCAGAGACCCTTACACACAGGTAACCTAGGCCCCTCCCCCACAGGTAGGTACTCACCTTGGTCCTGTCATCACCCAACCATCATACGTCTGATCAGCGAACCCAGAGTTTTCTATCAGGCCATCGCCGTCTAGATCAAACCTCAACGCAGACTCCATGACAGCCTGAGAAGGAATCACAATGATAGCACCTGGTCACATGTCAGGTAGGAGGAGCTCTGGGTCATGTGGTATTTATCCGGTCACATGTGTCAGGTAGGAGGAGCTCTGGGTCATGTGGTATTTATCTGGTCACATGTCAGGTAGGAGGAGCTCTAGGTCATGTGGTATTTATCTGGCCACATGTCAGGTAGGAGGAGCTCTAGGTCATGTGGTATTTATCCGGTCACATGTCTCAGGTAGGAGGAGCTCTGGGTCATGTGGTATTTATCTGGTCACATGTCTGTCAGGTAGGAGGAGCTCTGGGTCATGTGGTATTTATCCGGTCACATGTGTCAGGTAGGAGGAGCTCTGGGTCATGTGGTATTTATCCGGTCACATGTGTCAGGTAGGAGGAGCTCTGGGTCATGTGGTATTTATCTGGTCACATGTCTCAGGTAGGAGGAGCTCTGGGTCATGTGGTATTTATCTGGTCACATGTCTCAGGTAGGAGGAGCTCTGGGTCATGTGGTATTTATCTGGTCACATGTCTGTTATGTAGGAGGAGCTCTGGGTCATGTGATATTTATCTGGTCACATGTCTGTCAGGTAGGAGGAGCTCTGGGTCATGTGGTATTTATCTGGTCACATGTCAGGTAGGAGGAGCTCTGGGTCATGTGGTATTTATCCGGTCACATGTGTCAGGTAGGAGGAGCTCTGGGTCATGTGGTATTTATCCGGTCACATGTCTCAGGTAGGAGGAGCTCTGGGTCATGTGGTATTTATCTGGTCACATGTCTCAGGTAGGAGGAGCTCTGGGTCATGTGGTATTTATCTGGTCACATGTCTCAGGTAGGAGGAGCTCTGGGTCATGTGGTATTTATCTGGTCACATGTCTCAGGTAGGAGGAGCTCTGGGTCATGTGGTATTTATCTGGTCACATGTCTCAGGTAGGAGGAGCTCTGGGTCATGTGGTATTTATCTGGTCACATGTCTCAGGTAGGAGGAGCTCTGGGTCATGTGGTATTTATCTGGTCACATGTCTGTCAGGTAGGAGGAGCTCTGGGTCATGTGGTATTTATCTGGTCACATGTCTCAGGTAGGAGGAGCTCTGGGTCATGTGGTATTTATCTGGTCACATGTGTCAGGTAGGAGGAGCTCTGGGTCATGTGGTATTTATCTGGTCACATGTCTGTTAGGTAGGAGGAGCTCTGGGTCATGTGGTATTTATCTGGTCACATGTCAGGTAGGAGGAGCTCTGGGTCATGTGGTATTTATCCGGTCACATGTCTCAGGTAGGAGGAGCTCTGGGTCATGTGGTATTTATCTGGTCACATGTCTGTTAGGTAGGAGGAGCTCTGGGTCATGTGGTATTTATCTGGTCACATGTCTCAGGTAGGAGGAGCTCTGGGTCATGTGGTATTTATCTGGTCACATGTGTCAGGTAGGAGGAGCTCTGGGTCATGTGGTATTTATCTGGTCACATGTCTGTTAGGTAGGAGGAGCTCTGGGTCATGCGGTATTTATCCGGTCACATGTGTCAGGTAGGAGGAGCTCTGGGTCATGTGGTATTTATCCGGTCACATGTGTCAGGTAGGAGGAGCTCTGGGTCATGTGGTATTTATCTGGTCACATGTCAGGTAGGAGGAGCTCTGGGTCATGTGGTATTTATCCGGTCACATGTCTCAGGTAGGAGGAGCTCTGGGTCATGTGGTATTTATCCGGTCACATGTGTCAGGTAGGAGGAGCTCTGGGTTATGTGGTATTTATCTGGTCACATGTCTCAGGTAGGAGGAGCTCTGGGTCATGTGGTATTTATCTGGTCACATGTCTGTTATGTAGGAGGAGCTCTGGGTCATGTGGTATTTATCTGGTCACATGTCTCAGGTAGGAGGAGCTCTGGGTCATGTGGTATTTATCTGGTCACATGTCAGGTAGGAGGAGCTCTGGGTCATGTGGTATTTATCTGGTCACATGTCTGTTAGGTAGGAGGAGCTCTGGGTCATGTGGTATTTATCCGGTCACATGTCTCAGGTAGGAGGAGCTCTGGGTCATGTGGTATTTATCTGGTCACATGTCAGGTAGGAGGAGCTCTGGGTCATGTGGTATTTATCTGGTCACATGTCTCAGGTAGGAGGAGCTCTGGGTCATGTGGTATTTATCTGGTCACATGTCTCAGGTAGGAGGAGCTCTGGGTCATGTGGTATTTATCCGGTCACATGTCTCAGGTAGGAGGAGCTCTGGGTCATGTGGTATTTATCTGGTCACATGTCTGTTAGGTAGGAGGAGCTCTGGGTCATGTGGTATTTATCTGGTCACATGTCTCAGGTAGGAGGAGCTCTGGGTCATGTGGTATTTATCTGGTCACATGTCAGGTAGGAGGAGCTCTGGGTCATGTGGTATTTATCTGGTCACATGTCTCAGGTAGGAGGAGCTCTGGGTCATGTGGTATTTATCCGGTCACATGTCTGTCAGGTAGGAGGAGCTCTGGGTCATGTGGTATTTATCTGGTCACATGTCTCAGGTAGGAGGAGCTATGGGTCATGTGGTATTTATCCGGTCACATGTGTCAGGTAGGAGGAGCTCTGGGTCATGTGGTATTTATCCGGTCACATGTCAGGTAGGAGGAGCTCTGGGTCATGTGATATTTATCCGGTCACATGTCTCAGGTAGGAGGAGCTCTGGGTCATGTGTTATTTATCTGGTCACATGTCTGTCAGGTAGGAGGAGCTCTGGGTCATGTGGTATTTATCCGGTCACATGTCTGTCAGGTAGGAGGAGCTCTGGGTCATGTGGTATTTATCTGGTCACATGTCTCAGGTAGGAGGAGCTCTGGGTCATGTGGTATTTATCTGGTCACATGTCTGTCAGGTAGGAGGAGCTCTGGGTCATGTGGTATTTATCGGGTCACATGTCTGTCAGGTAGGAGGAGCTCTGGGTCATGTGGTATTTATCTGGTCACATGTGTCAGGTAGGAGGAGCTCTGGGTCATGTGGTATTTATCTGGTCACATGTCTCAGGTAGGAGGAGCTCTGGGTCATGTGGTATTTATCTGGTCACATGTCTCAGGTAGGAGGAGCTCTGGGTCATGTGGTATTTATCTGGTCACATGTCTCAGGTAGGAGGAGCTCTGGGTCATGTGGTATTTATCTGGTCACATGTCTGTCAGGTAGGAGGAGCTCTGGGTCATGTGGTATTTATCTGGTCACATGTCTCAGGTAGGAGGAGCTCTGGGTCATGTGGTATTTATCTGGTCACATGTGTCAGGTAGGAGGAGCTCTGGGTCATGTGGTATTTATCTGGTCACATGTCTGTTAGGTAGGAGGAGCTCTGGGTCATGTGGTATTTATCTGGTCACATGTCAGGTAGGAGGAGCTCTGGGTCATGTGGTATTTATCCGGTCACATGTCTCAGGTAGGAGGAGCTCTGGGTCATGTGGTATTTATCTGGTCACATGTCTGTTAGGTAGGAGGAGCTCTGGGTCATGTGGTATTTATCTGGTCACATGTCTCAGGTAGGAGGAGCTCTGGGTCATGTGGTATTTATCTGGTCACATGTGTCAGGTAGGAGGAGCTCTGGGTCATGTGGTATTTATCTGGTCACATGTCTGTTAGGTAGGAGGAGCTCTGGGTCATGCGGTATTTATCCGGTCACATGTGTCAGGTAGGAGGAGCTCTGGGTCATGTGGTATTTATCCGGTCACATGTGTCAGGTAGGAGGAGCTCTGGGTCATGTGGTATTTATCTGGTCACATGTCAGGTAGGAGGAGCTCTGGGTCATGTGGTATTTATCCGGTCACATGTCTCAGGTAGGAGGAGCTCTGGGTCATGTGGTATTTATCCGGTCACATGTGTCAGGTAGGAGGAGCTCTGGGTTATGTGGTATTTATCTGGTCACATGTCTCAGGTAGGAGGAGCTCTGGGTCATGTGGTATTTATCTGGTCACATGTCTGTTATGTAGGAGGAGCTCTGGGTCATGTGGTATTTATCTGGTCACATGTCTCAGGTAGGAGGAGCTCTGGGTCATGTGGTATTTATCTGGTCACATGTCAGGTAGGAGGAGCTCTGGGTCATGTGGTATTTATCTGGTCACATGTCTGTTAGGTAGGAGGAGCTCTGGGTCATGTGGTATTTATCCGGTCACATGTCTCAGGTAGGAGGAGCTCTGGGTCATGTGGTATTTATCTGGTCACATGTCTGTCAAGTAGGAGGAGCTCTGGGTCATGTGGTATTTATCCGGTCACATGTCTCAGGTAGGAGGAGCTCTGGGTCATGTGGTATTTATCTGGTCACATGTCTCAGGTAGGAGGAGCTCTGGGTCATGTGGTATTTATCTGGTCACATGTCTCAGGTAGGAGGAGCTCTGGGTCATGTGGTATTTATCCGGTCACATGTCTCAGGTAGGAGGAGCTCTGGGTCATGTGGTATTTATCTGGTCACATGTCTGTTAGGTAGGAGGAGCTCTGGGTCATGTGGTATTTATCTGGTCACATGTCTCAGGTAGGAGGAGCTCTGGGTCATGTGGTATTTATCTGGTCACATGTCAGGTAGGAGGAGCTCTGGGTCATGTGGTATTTATCTGGTCACATGTCTCAGGTAGGAGGAGCTCTGGGTCATGTGGTATTTATCCGGTCACATGTCTGTCAGGTAGGAGGAGCTCTGGGTCATGTGGTATTTATCTGGTCACATGTCTCAGGTAGGAGGAGCTCTGGGTCATGTGGTATTTATCTGGTCACATGTCAGGTAGGAGGAGCTCTGGGTCATGTGGTATTTATCTGGTCACATGTCTCAGGTAGGAGGAGCTCTGGGTCATGTGGTATTTATCCGGTCACATGTCTGTCAGGTAGGAGGAGCTCTGGGTCATGTGGTATTTATCTGGTCACATGTCTCAGGTAGGAGGAGCTATGGGTCATGTGGTATTTATCCGGTCACATGTGTCAGGTAGGAGGAGCTCTGGGTCATGTGGTATTTATCCGGTCACATGTCAGGTAGGAGGAGCTCTGGGTCATGTGATATTTATCCGGTCACATGTCTCAGGTAGGAGGAGCTCTGGGTCATGTGTTATTTATCTGGTCACATGTCTGTCAGGTAGGAGGAGCTCTGGGTCATGTGGTATTTATCCGGTCACATGTCTGTCAGGTAGGAGGAGCTCTGGGTCATGTGGTATTTATCTGGTCACATGTCTCAGGTAGGAGGAGCTCTGGGTCATGTGGTATTTATCTGGTCACATGTCTGTCAGGTAGGAGGAGCTCTGGGTCATGTGGTATTTATCGGGTCACATGTCTGTCAGGTAGGAGGAGCTCTGGGTCATGTGGTATTTATCTGGTCACATGTGTCAGGTAGGAGGAGCTCTGGGTCATGTGGTATTTATCTGGTCACATGTCTCTCAGGTAGGAGGAGCTCTGGGTCATGTGGTATTTATCCGGTCACATGTCTCAGGTAGGAGGAGCTCTGGGTCATGTGATATTTATCTGGTCACATGTGTCAGGTAGGAGGAGCTCTGGGTCATGTGGTATTTATCCGGTCACATGTCTCAGGTAGGAGGAGCTCTGGGTCATGTGGTATTTATCTGGTCACATGTCTCAGGTAGGAGGAGCTCTGGGTCATGTGGTATTTATCCGGTCACATGTCTCAGGTAGGAGGAGCTCTGGGTCATGTGGTATTTATCTGGTCACATGTCAGGTAGGAGGAGCTCTGGGTCATGTGGTATTTATCTGGTCACATGTCTCAGGTAGGAGGAGCTCTGGGTCATGTGGTATTTATCTGGTCACATGTCAGGTAGGAGGAGCTCTGGGTCATGTGGTATTTATCTGGTCACATGTGTTAGGTAGGAGGAGCTCTGGGTCATGTGGTATTTATCTGGTCACATGTCAGGTAGGAGGAGCTCTGGGTCATGTGGTATTTATCCGGTCACATGTCTCAGGTAGGAGGAGCTCTGGGTCATGTGATATTTATCCGGTCACATGTCTCAGGTAGGAGGAGCTCTGGGTCATGTGGTATTTATCCGGTCACATGTGTCAGGTAGGAGGAGCTCTGGGTCATGTGGTATTTATCTGGTCACATGTCAGGTAGGAGGAGCTCTGGGTCATGTGGTATTTATCTGGTCACATGTCTCAGGTAGGAGGAGCTCTGGGTCATGTGGTATTTATCCGGTCACATGTCTGTCAGGTAGGAGGAGCTCTGGGTCATGTGAAATTTATCTGGTCACATGTCTCAGGTAGGAGGAGCTCTGGGTCATGTGGTATTTATCGGTCACATGTGTCAGGTAGGAGGAGTTCTGGGTCATGTGGTATTTATCTGGTCACATGTCTCAGGTAGGAGGAGCTCTGGGTCATGTGGTATTTATCCGGTCACATGTCTCAGGTAGGAGGAGCTCTGGGTCATGTGATATTTATCCGGTCACATGTCTCAGGTAGGAGGAGCTCTGGGTCATGTGGTATTTATCCGGTCACATGTGTCAGGTAGGAGGAGCTCTGGGTCATGTGGTATTTATCTGGTCACATGTCAGGTAGGAGGAGCTCTGGGTCATGTGGTATTTATCTGGTCACATGTCTCAGGTAGGAGGAGCTCTGGGTCATGTGGTATTTATCCGGTCACATGTCTGTCAGGTAGGAGGAGCTCTGGGTCATGTGGTATTTATCTGGTCACATGTCTCAGGGAGGAGGAGCTCTGGGTCATGTGGTATTTATCCGGTCACATGTCTGTTAGGTAGGAGGAGCTCTGGGTCATGTGATATTTATCTGGTCACATGTCTGTTAGGTAGGAGGAGCTCTGGGTCATGTGGTATTTATCTGGTCACATGTGTCAGGTAGGAGGAGCTCTGGGTCATGTGGTATTTATCTGGTCACATGTCTCAGGTAGGAGGAGCTCTGGGTCATGTGGTATTGATCTGGTCACATGTCTCAGGTAGGAGGAGCTCTGGGTCATGTGGTATTTATCTGGTCACATGTGTCAGGTAGGAGGAGCTCTGGGTCATGTGGTATTTATCTGGTCACATGTCAGGTAGGAGGAGCTCTGGGTCATGTGGTATTTATCTGGTCATATGTCAGGTAGGAGGAGCTCTGGGTCATGTGGTATTTATCTGGTCATATGTCAGGTAGGAGGAGCTCTGGGTCATGTGGTATTTATCTGGTCATATGTCAGGTAGGAGGAGCTCTGGGTCATGTGGTATTTATCCGGTCACGTGTCAGGTAGGAGGAGCTCTGGGTCATGTGGTATTTATCTGGTCACATGTCAGGTAGGAGGAGCTCTGGGTCATGTGGTATTTATCTGGTCACATGTCTCAGGTAGGAGGAGCTCTGGGTCATGTGGTATTGATCTGGTCACATGTCTCAGGTAGGAGGAGCTCTGGGTCATGTGGTATTTATCTGGTCACATGTGTCAGGTAGGAGGAGCTCTGGGTCATGTGGTATTTATCTGGTCACATGTCAGGTAGGAGGAGCTCTGGGTCATGTGGTATTTATCTGGTCACATGTCTCAGATAGGAGGAGCTCTGGGTCATGTGGTATTTATCTGGTCACATGTCTCAGGTAGGAGGAGCTCTGGGTCATGTGGTATTTATCTGGTCACATGTCTCAGGTAGGAGGAGCTCTGGGTCATGCGATATTTATCTGGTCACATGTGTCAGGTAGGAGGAGCTCTGGGTCATGCGATATTTATCTGGTCACATGTGTCAGGTAGGAGGAGCTCTGGGTCATGCGGTATTTATCTGGTCACATGTCTGTCAGGTAGGAGGAGCTCTGGGTCATGTGGTATTTATCCGGTCACATGTCTGTCAGGTAGGAGGAGCTCTGGGTTATGTGGTATTTATCTGGTCACATGTGTCAGGTAGGAGGAGCTCTGGGTCATGTGGTATTTATCTGGTCACATGTCAGGTAGGAGGAGCTCTGGGTCATGTGGTATTTATCTGGTCATATGTCAGGTAGGAGGAGCTCTGGGTCATGTGGTATTTATCTGGTCACATGTCAGGTAGGAGGAGCTCTGGGTCATGTGGTATTTATCTGGTCACATGTCAGGTAGGAGGAGCTCTGGGTCATGTGGTATTTATCCGGTCACATGTCTCAGGTAGGAGGAGCTCTGGGTCATGTGGTATTTATCCGGTCACATGTGTCAGGTAGGAGGAGCTCTGGGTCATGTGGTATTTATCCGGTCACATGTGTCAGGTAGGAGGAGCTCTGGGTCATGTGGTATTTATCCGGTCACATGTGTCAGGTAGGAGGAGCTCTGGGTCATGTGGTATTTATCCGGTCACATGTCTCAGGTAGGAGGAGCTCTGGGTCATGTGGTATTTATCTGGTCACATGTCTCAGGTAGGAGGAGCTCTGGGTCATGTGATATTTATCTGGTCACATGTCTCAGGTAGGAGGAGCTCTGGGTCATGTGGTATTTATCCGGTCACATGTGTCAGGTAGGAGGAGCTCTGGGTCATGTGGTATTTATCTGGTCACATGTCTCAGGTAGGAGGAGCTCTGGGTCATGTGGTATTTATCCGGTCACATGTCTGTCAGGTAGGAGGAGCTCTGGGTCATGTGGTATTTATCCGGTCACATGTGTCAGGTAGGAGGAGCTCTGGGTCATGTGGTATTTATCCGGTCATGTGGTATTTATCGGTCACATGTGTCAGGTAGGAGGAGCTCTGGGTCATGTGGTATTTATCCGGTCACATGTCTCAGGTAGGAGGAGCTCTGGGTCATGTGGTATTTATCTGGTCACATGTCTGTCAGGTAGGAGGAGCTCTGGGTCATGTGGTATTTATTCGGTCACATGTCTCAGGTAGGAGGAGCTCTGGGTCATGTGGTATTTATCCGGTCACATGTCTCAGGTAGGAGGAGCTCTGGGTCATGTGTTATTTATCTGGTCACATGTCTGTCAGGTAGGAGGAGCTCTGGGTCATGTGGTATTTATCCGGTCACATGTTTTAGGTAGGAGGAGCTCTGGGTCATGTGGTATTTATCTGGTCACATGTCTGTTAGGTAGGAGGAGCTCTGGGTCATGTGGTATTTATCTGGTCACATGTCTCAGGTAGGAGGAGCTCTGGGTCATGTGATATTTATCTGGTCACATGTCTGTTAGGTAGGAGGAGCTCTGGGTCATGTGGTATTTATCGGTCACATGTGTCAGGTAGGAGGAGCTCTGGGTCATGTGGTATTTATCGGTCACATGTGTCAGGTAGGAGAAGCTCTGGGTCATGTGATATTTATCTGGTCACATGTCTGTCAGGTAGGAGGAGCTCTGGGTCATGTGGTATTTATCGGTCACATGTGTCAGGTAGGAGGAGCTCTGGGTCATGTGATATTTATCTGGTCACATGTCTCAGGTAGGAGGAGCTCTGGGTCATGTGGTATTTATCTGGTCACATGTCTGTCAGGTAGGAGGAGCTCTGGGTCATGTGGTATTTATCTGGTCACATGTCTCAGGTAGGAGGAGCTCTGGGTCATGTGGTATTTATCTGGTCACATGTCTGTTAGGTAGGAGGAGCTCTGGGTCATGTGGTATTTATCTGGTCACATGTCTCAGGTAGGAGGAGCTCTGGGTCATGTGGTATTGATCTGGTCACATGTCTCAGGTAGGAGGAGCTCTGGGTCATGTGGTATTTATCTGGTCACATGTCTCAGGTAGGAGGAGCTCTGGGTCATGTGGTATTTATCCGGTCACATGTCTGTCAAGTAGGAGGAGCTCTGGGTCATGTGGTATTTATCCGGTCACATGTCTCAGGTAGGAGGAGCTCTGGGTCATGTGGTATTTATCCGGTCATGTGGTATTTATCGGTCACATGTGTCAGGTAGGAGGAGCTCTGGGTCATGTGGTATTTATCCGGTCACATGTCTCAGGTAGGAGGAGCTCTGGGTCATGTGGTATTTATCCGGTCACATGTCTCAGGTAGTAGGAGCTCTGGGTCATGTGGTATTTATCTGGTCACATGTCTGTCAGGTAGGAGGAGCTCTGGGTCATGTGATATTTATCTGGTCACATGTGTCAGGTAGGAGGAGCTCTGGGTCATGTGGTATTTATCCGGTCACATGTCTCAGGTAGGAGGAGCTCTGGGTCATGTGGTATTTATCCGGTCACATGTCTCAGGTAGGAGGAGCTCTGGGTCATGTGGTATTTATCCGGTCACATGTCTCAGGTAGTAGGAGCTCTGGGTCATGTGGTATTTATCTGGTCACATGTCTGTCAGGTAGGAGGAGCTCTGGGTCATGTGGTATTTATCTGGTCACATGTCTGTCAGGTAGGAGGAGCTCTGGGTCATGTGGTATTTATCCGGTCACATGTCTCAGGTAGGAGGAGCTCTGGGTCATGTGGTATTTATCCGGTCACATGTCTCAGGTAGGAGGAGCTCTGGGTCATGTGGTATTTATCTGGTCACATGTCTGTTAGGTAGGAGGAGCTCTGGGTCATGTGGTATTTATCTGGTCACATGTCTCAGGTAGGAGGAGCTCTGGGTCATGTGGTATTTATCTGGTCACATGTCTCAAGTAGGAGGAGCTCTGGGTCATGTGGTATTTATCGGTCACATGTGTCAGGTAGGAGAAGCTCTGGGTCATGTGATATTTATCTGGTCACATGTCTGTCAGGTAGGAGGAGCTTTGGGTCATGTGATATTTATCTGGTCACATGTCTCAGGTAGGAGGAGCTCTGGGTCATGTGGTATTTATCTGGTCACATGTGTCAGGTAGGAGGAGCTCTGGGTCATGTGGTATTTATCTGGTCACATGTGTCAGGTAGGAGGAGCTCTGGGTCATGTGGTATTTATCTGGTCACATGTGTCAGGTAGGAGGAGCTCTGGGTCATGTGATATTTATCTGGTCACATGTGTCAGGTAGGAGGAGCTCTGGGTCATGTGATATTTATCTGGTCACATGTCTCAGGTAGGAGGAGCTCTGGGTCATGTGGTATTTATCTGGTCACATGTCTGTCAGGTAGGAGGAGCTCTGGGTCGTGGTATTTATCTGGTCACATGTCTCAGGTAGGAGGAGCTCTGGGTCATGTGGTATTTATCTGGTCACATGTCTGTCAGGTAGGAGGAGCTCTGGGTCATGTGGTATTTATCTGGTCACATGTCTCTGGTAGGAGGAGCTCTGGGTCATGTGGTATTTATCCGGTCACATGTCTCAGGTAGGAGGAGCTCTGGGTCATGTGGTATTGATCTGGTCACATGTCTCAGGTAGGAGGAGCTCTGGGTCATGTGGTATTTATCTGGTCACATGTCTCAGGTAGGAGGAGCTCTGGGTCATGTGGTATTTATCTGGTCACATGTCTCAGGTAGGAGGAGCTCTGGGTCATGTGATATTTATCTGGTCACATGTCTGTCAGGTAGGAGGAGCTCTGGGTCATGTGGTATTTATCTGGTCACATGTCTGTTAGGTAGGAGGAGCTCTGGGTCATGTGGTATTTATCGGGTCACATGTCCGTCAGGTAGGAGGAGCTCTGGGTCATGTGGTATTTATCTGGTCACATGTCTGTCAGGTAGGAGGAGCTCTGGGTCATGTGTTATTTATCTGGTCACATGTCTCAGGTAGGAGGAGCTCTGGGTCATGTGGTATTTATCTGGTCACATGTGTCAGGTAGGAGGAGCTCTGGGTCATGTGATATTTAACTGGTCACATGTCTGTCAGGTAGGAGGAGCTCTGGGTCATGTGGTATTTATCTGGTCACATGTCTCAGGTAGGAGGAGCTCTGGGTCATGTGATATTTATCTGGTCACATGTCTCAGGTAGGAGGAGCTCTGGGTCATGTGGTATTTATCTGGTCACATGTCTAAGGTAGGAGGAGCTCTGGGTTATGTGGTATTTATCGGGTCACATGTCCGTCAGGTAGGAGGAGCTCTGGGTCATGTGATATTTATCTGGTCACATGTCTGTTAGGTAGGAGGAGCTCTGGGTCATGTGGTATTTATCCGGTCACATGTCTCAGGTAGGAGGAGCTCTGGGTCATGTGGTATTTATCCGGTCACATGTCTCAGGTAGGAGGAGCTCTGGGTCATGTGATATTTATCTGGTCACATGTCTGTCAGGTAAGAGGAGCTCTGGGTCATGTGTTATTTATCTGATCACATGTCTGTTATGTAGGAGGAGCTCTGGGTCATGTAATATTTATCTGGTCACATGTCAGGTAGGAGGAGCTCTGGGTTATGTGGTATTTATCTGGTCACATGTCTCTCAGGTAGGAGGAGCTCTGGGTCATGTGGTATTTATCTGGTCACATGTCTCAGGTAGGAGGAGCTCTGGGTCATGTGATATTTATCTGGTCACATGTCTGTTAGGTAGGAGGAGCTCTGGGTCATGTGGTATTTATCGGGTCACATGTCCGTCAGGTAGGAGGAGCTCTGGGTCATGTGGTATTTATCGGGTCACATGTCCGTCAGGTAGGAGGAGCTCTGGGTCATGTGGTATTTATCTGGTCACATGTCTGTCAGGTAGGAGGAGCTCTGGGTCAGCTGATATTTACCTGACATACTGGCCACATGTCTCTTAGGTAGGAGGAGCTCTTGGTCATGTGATAGTCTCTATAGACCTGCAGCACAAACTTGAGGTTGAGGTCCTTCCAATCAGCAGTGTCATGGATGAGATAGGCATTGACCTTCTGCCAAGGTTCATCATCTAAGAAGTAAATCAGAAGATGGAATGGACGAAACCTTAGTAAGCTCAGATGATGGGAGAAGCCGGAGCTGCCGCCTCCAGAGGAGGAGAAGGAGGTGGTGGAGGAGGAGAAGGAAGAGGAGGTGGAGGAGGAGAAGGAAGAGGAGGTGGAGGAGGAGAAGGAAGAGGTGGTGGAGGAGGAGAAGGAAGAGGAGATGGAGGAGAAGGAAGAGGAGATGGAGGAGGTGGAGGAGAAGGAGGTGGTGGAGGAGGAGAAGGAAGAGGAGGTGGAGGAGGAGAAGGAAGAGGAGAAGGAGGAGAAGGAAGAGGAGGTGGAGGAGAAGGAAGAGGAGAAGGAAGAGGAGAAGGAAGAGGAGAAGGAAGAGGAGAAGGAGGAGAAGGAAGAGGAGGTGGAGGAGAAGGAAGAGGAGGTGGAGGAGAAGGAAGAGGTGGTGGAGGAGAAGGAGGTGGTGGAGGAGAAGGAGGTGGTGGAGGAGAAGGAGGTGGTGGAGGAGGAGAAGGAAGAGGAGGTGGAGGAGGAGAAGGAAGAGGAGAAGGAGGAGAAGGAAGAGGAGGTGGAGGAGAAGGAAGAGGAGAAGGAAGAGGAGAAGGAAGAGGAGAAGGAAGAGGAGAAGGAAGAGGAGAAGGAGGAGAAGGAAGAGGAGGTGGAGGAGAAGGAAGAGGAGGTGGAGGAGAAGGAGGAGGTGGAGGAGGAGAAGGAGGTGGTGGAGGAGGAGAAGGAAGAGGAGGTGGAGGAGAAGGAAGAGGAGATGGAGGAGGTGGAGGAGAAGGAAGAGGAGGTGGAGGAGAAGGAAGAGGAGGTGGAGGAGAAGGAGGTGGGGGGGAAGGAGGAGAAGGAGGTGGGGGGGAAGGAGGAGAAGGAAGAGGAGAAGGAGGAGAAGGAAGAGGAGAAGGAGGAGAAGGAAGAGGAGAAGGAGGAGAAGGAAGAGGAGAAGGAGGAGAAGGAAGAGGAGAAGGAAGAGGAGAAGGAAGAGGAGGTGGAGGAGAAGGAAGAGGAGGTGGAGGAGAAGGAGGTGGAGGGGAAGGAGGAGAAGGAGGGGAAGGAGGAGAAGGAGGAGGTGGAGATGTAGGAGGAGAAGAAGGAGGTGGTGTAGGAGGAGGAGGAGGAGGGGAAGAAGGTGGAGGAGGAGGAGCAGGAGAAGGAGGAGGAGACGGAGGAGGAGGAGATGTAGGAGGAGAAGAAGGAGGTGGTGTAGGAGGAGGAGGAGGAGGGGAAGAAGGTGGAGGAGGAGGAGCAGGAGAAGGAGGAGGAGACGGAGGAGGAGAAGATGTAGGAGGAGAAGAAGGTGGTGGTGTAGGAGGAGGAGGAGGAGGGGAAGAAGGTGGAGGAGGAGGAGCAGGAGGAGGAGGAGATGTAGGAGGAGAAGAAGGAGGAGGAAGAGAAGGAACATCCCAAAGGGGGGGCAACTATTATATCTGAGTTTCAGGGGGATGTATACATGTGAGAAAGGGGTACCAAGTGGATGATACAGATACAGCAGCATGGCCAGCCGTATACCTATAGAATGTTATATACCTCTCCTAGAGAGGCGGAGCCTATAGAAATAACTCCATATATAGCACATAAAGAAGAGAAACAAGTAAATAGGGCGTGTCACGGGATGGTTAGAGTCTATACTATAGGCCATGTGTAATATATATTTCATGTGGAATGTATTCTCTAACCTGTTATATACATCAATGTGTAGTTGGCTGATTCGGGTCTAGTGTGTTAGCACATTGTATGCAAATCCCTCTAACTAGTGAGGACAATGGGTGGAGATAATCTGATCAGTGTCTCCAAGAAGATGTTGGACGGTGCATTGTCCATAGTAGACAGGGAGTCTGCTCTCCTTGGTATAGGTGAGGGGGGAAGGATCTGTGACTCAGCCCTTCTCACCCACAGATATAGGTGTAACAGTCTTAGTATATAGTATATAGCTAGCAGTTAGTATGTGTTAGCCGGCCTGTGCACAGCTCTGTAGAGAGCCAGGATTTAGTTACAGGACCAAGGAGCCAAAGCTATCATTGGATTGTGACTTCTGTGGACTTATTGTTATTACGGTTGATGTGACCGCCGCCGGCTACTAACTTTGTGGATTACAATAAATTGCTGTTGTCTCCCGACCTCTTGCGTCCGTGTTGATTCAAAAGACCATCCGGAGGAAGACGTATACCTTTGCTCCGTGACAACTGGTGGCAGCGGTGGGATCAACAGCGGACAGCGAGATGGACTACAGCAGCTCAGCGATTAATGGAGCCACAACCTCAGAATACAGGAACTGGACTATGGCAAGTCTACAAGTAAGGGCCCGGGAACTAAACCTGAGTTACCAGGGAAGAACGAAAGAGCAACTGATCGAGGCACTGGAGGAGATGACCCTGCAAAGCGACCATGAGGAGGGCTGCCCCCAGGAGACAGTAGAGATACGGGAGTGGCAGGTACAGACCCAAAAGAGCAGATGGGTTGTTTTGTATGAGGAGGAATTGGCAGTGCTGGGGCTAGGAGCAACTGCAGAGCAAAGGAGTAGAGCATTACAGAGGGCTCAGGAAACGGAGAAGGAGGAACAGAGAATGGCGCATGAAAAGGAAAGAATGGCGCATGAAATGCGAATGGCTGAGATAACTGCGCGGAATTATAATCAAACGCCGACCCCCAGCCCAACAGTGAGAGAACCACCATATGTCTCCCATAAACACTTCAAGACCTTTGATGAAGCGGCTGGGGATGTTGATGGATATTTTCAGGACTTCGAACACCAGTGCCGCCTGATGGAAGTCCCAGAGAAGGATTGGGTCCGGTATCTGGTGGGGCACCTACGAGATGGGGCTGCGGAAGCTCTCAGAGCCATGGACCCTAGTGATCAGCGGGACTATGAGGCCATTAAAAGAGCGGTGCAGAAGTATTATGCAGTCACTCCAGAGACCTACCGAGTTCAGTTCCGCTCTTTGTCTTACAATGGGGGAAGCTCCTTCCACATGTTCGCCCACAAGTTGAAGCAAGCATGCAAGCGCTGGCTAGAAGGAGAGGAGGCTGTCACAGTCGATAAGATCCTCCAAGTCATACTTAAGGAACAGTTCTTTTCCCAGTGCCCCGCTGAGATCCGTGAGTGGGTGCTGGAACGGAACCCAGCCACAGTTGAGCAAGCTGCTTCCCTTGCAGATGAGGGCCTGACCATCAAGCCGCAGTGGAAGAGGTTGTTTGCAGAGGAGCGGAAAACTACCACAGTCCGCCAGACACCCTTCATCCAGCCACCCACCTTTCGTGTCCAGCCTCAGGATTACAATTCCCCCTCTACCCCTGTCCCAGCCCATCGGCCTCCAGCTATGAACAACCCTGTCCCTAGACAACGACCTGCTGGAAGAATGCTAGAGCGCAGATGTTTTGGGTGCGGGCGGCCTGGACATTTGCAAGCTAGTTGCCCTGCTAACATGGGGGCACGGGCCACCGTGGCATCCCGGCCTATTCACTACCTGGGAACCACCCCTAGGACTGAAAGTTTGGCCCCATTTCCAGATGACTCCATGAATGACCCATCTGTTCCACCTCCAGGGGTCTATGGGATTCAGCCTTCCGCCACACATCCCGCAAACCTTCAGCGGAAGCACTTGCAGGAGGTCCTACTGGATGGCTGAACAGTTGTTGGATTCCGGGACTCGGGAGCTTTCCTAACGGTAGCGGACCCCCGAGTTGTGCGACCCGAGGCCCTAGAGGAGGGCCCTGGCATTTCTATCAAGTTGGCAGGGGGTACTCAAAGACGTATTCCTAAAGCTACTGTGGAACTCGACTATGGTTATGGACCAAAACGATGCACAATTGGTGTGATGAGCGGGCTGCCGGCCGATGTTCTGTTAGGCAACGATGTTGGAAATCTACAGTGCCACTTTGTGGGAGCAGTGACCCGAAGCCAAGCTCAGAGAGAAGCCAACATGGATCCACCGGATTTTCTGCCAGATGCCAGCCCTTCAACCCTACAACTTTACCATTCAGTACCGCCGAGGGAACCAACACCAGAACACAGATGGGTTATCCCGGCAGGAGGACATATGAGCTATAGAGACTGATGTGCATTCCCCAATTTACCTGTGTAGGCCAATTGTGTCATGCACATGTTTTGAGAGGGGGAGGGGTTGTCACGGGATGGTTAGAGTCTATACTATAGGCAATGTGTAATATATATTTCATGTGGAATGTATTCTCTAACCTGTTGTATACATCAATGTGTAGTTGGCTGATTGGGGTCTAGTGTGTTAGCACATTGTATGCAAATCCCTCTAACTAGTGAGGACAATGGGTGGAGATAATCTGATCAGTGTCTCCAAGAAGATGTTGGATGGTGCATTGTCCATAGTAGACAGGGAGTCTGCTCTCCTTGGTATAGGTGAGGGGGGAAGGATCTGTGACTCAGCCCTTCCCACCCACAGATATAGGTGTAACAGTCTTAGTATATAGTTGTAGCTGGAGTTAGTATGTGTTAGCCAGACTGTGCACAGCTCTGTAGAGAGCCAGGATTTAGTTACAGGACCAAGGAACCAAAGCTATCATTGGATTGTGACTTCTGTGGACTTATTGTTATTACGGTTGATGTGACCGCCGCCGGCTACTAACTTTGTGGATTACAATAAATTGCTGTTGTCTTCCGACCTCTTGCGTCCGTGTTGATTCAAAAGACCATCCGGAGGAAGACGTATACCTTTGCTCCGTGACAGGGCGCAAGACATAGACACGAGAGCCGCCCCGACTACAGTGATACCAGAGTCGTCCTGACTACGACAACACAGATGTAAAATGCCAGTGGTTAATAAATATAATTACAGATAGAAAACGGGCAGGGCCGCCATCAGGAATTTTGGGGCCCCATACAGCCTAAGTGTCTGGGCCCCCCCCCCCCCCCGCCATTTTTGCTTTGCGCGCTGCAGGAAATTTAGCCCCACCCACTGTTATGTTGACTCCGCCCACTCATTAATTTTCCACACTGTATAATCCTCCTACAGTCACCCGTAAATTATATGTCCCCCTTCGTCTCTCCCCTAGCTTCATATACACCCTTCATCTGCCCCCAGATTCATGTCCCCTCCATCTCTGCCCCCAGATTCATGTCCCCACATTTCTGCCCCCAGATTCATGTCCCTCCATCTCTGCCCCCAGATTCATGTCCCCCATCTCCATACCTCCCAACTTTTGAAGAACTAAAAGAGGGACAAAATGTGTGGCGCGCTTAGCGCGCCACAGCAAATTTAGCCCCGCCCACTTTTGTGTTGACTCCGCCCACTTGTTAATTTTTCATGTGCCCGCACACAGTATAATCCTCCTACAGTCACCCGTAAATTATATGTCCCCCCTCTATCTCTCCCCCAGTTTCATGTCCCCTCCATCTCTGCCCCTAGATTCATGTCCCCCCATCTCTGCCCCCAGATTCATGTCCCCCCTCCATCTCTGCCCCCAGATTCATGTCCCCCATCTCTGCCCCCAGATTCATGTCCCTCCATCTCTGCCCCCAGATTCATGTCCCCACAGTGTCATGCCGTCCCCTCCTTCATCTGCCCCCGTGGCATTCCGTCCTCTCCTTCATCTGCCCCCAGATTCACGTTCCACCTCCACATTAAACTTACCTTCTCCTCCGCTCCCTCGCCGCTCTCTGCGCGTCTCTCTCGCTGACATATGCGGCTGAAGGAAGGAGCTGACACGGGTCAGCTCCACGCTTCGCCGCAGGGTGTCTCTCTCGCTCTCGCTGACATGTATGCGGCTGAAGCGAGGAGCTGACCTGTGTCAGCTCCTCACTTCGCCGCTGCCGCCTCTCTAGCTGACACATATGCGGCTGAGCCGGGTTCCGGCTCAGCCGCATATGTGTCACCGAGAGAGGCTGCAGCGGCGAAGTGAGGAGCTGACACAGGTCAGCTCCTCGCTTCAGCCGCATATGTGTCAGCGAGACAGGCGGCAGCGGCGAAGCGAGGAGCTGACCTGTGTCAGCTCCTCGCTTCAGCCGCGTATGTGCTCAACTCAGATCTGCGTCCTGTGGACGCAGATCTGAGTTGAAACAGGACATACAATGACTGCTGCCGGTGCCAGGGGGCCCGGCCCCCCCCCCATTTTAAAATTTGGCCGGGCCCCTGACGCCAGTAGCAGTAGTACTGGCCTATCGGCGGCCCTGAAAACGGGTGTAACAGAGCGATCAGTGATCAGCCCTCCGAGGGTGTAACAGAGCGATCAGTGATCAGCCCTCCGAGGGTATAACAGAGCGATCAGTGATCAGCCCTCTGAGGGTGTAACAGAGCGATCAGTGATCAGCCCTCTGAGGGTGTAACAGAGCAATCAGTGATCAGCCCTCTGAGGGTGTAACAGAGCGATCAGTGATCAGCCCTCTGAGGGTGTAACAGAGCGATCAGTGATCAGCCCTCCGAGGGTGTAACAGAGCGATCAGTGATCAGCCCTCCGAGGGTGTAACAGAGCGATCAGTGATCAGCCCTCCGAGGGTGTAACAGAGCGATCAGTGATCAGCCCTCCGAGGGTGTAACAGAGCGATCAGTGATCAGCCCTCCGAGGGTGTAACAGAGCGATCAGTGATCAGCCCTCCGAGGGTATAACAGAGCGATCAGTGATCAGCCCTCCGAGGGTGTAACAGAGCGATCAGTGATCAGCCCTCCGAGGATGTAACAGAGCGATCAGTGATCAGCCCTCCGAGGGTGTAACAGAGCGATCAGTGATCAGCCCTCCGAGGATGTAACAGAGCGATCAGTGATCAGCCCTCCGAGGGTGTAACAGAGCGATCAGTGATCAGCCCTCCGAGGATGTAACAGAGCGATCAGTGATCAGCCCTCTGAGGATGTAACAGAGCGATCAGTGATCAGCCCTCTGAGGATGTAACAGAGCGATCAGTGATCAGCCCTCCGAGGGTGTAACAGAGCGATCAGTGATCAGCCCTCCGAGGGTGTAACAGAGCGATCAGTGATCAGCCCTCCGAGGGTATAACAGAGCGATCAGTGATCAGCCCTCTGAGGGTGTAACAGAGCGATCAGTGATCAGCCCTCCGAGGGTATAACAGAGCGATCAGTGATCAGCCCTCCGAGGATGTAACAGAGCGATCAGTGATCAGCCCTCCGAGGGTGTAACAGAGCGATCAGCCCTCTGAGGGTGTAACAGAGCGATCAGTGATCAGCCCTCCGAGGATGTAACAGAGCGATCAGTGATCAGCCCTCCGAGGGTGTAACAGAGCGATCAGTGATCAGCCCTCCGAGGGTGTAACAGAGCGATCAGTGATCAGCCCTCCGAGGGTATAACAGAGCGATCAGTGATCAGCCCTCTGAGGGTGTAACAGAGCGATCAGTGATCAGCCCTCCGAGGGTATAACAGAGCGATCAGTGATCAGCCCTCCGAGGGTGTAACAGAGCGATCAGTGATCAGCCCTCTGAGGGTGTAACAGAGCGATCAGTGATCAGCCCTCTGAGGGTGTAACAGAGCGATCAGTGATCAGCCCTCCGAGGGTATAACAGAGCGATCAGTGATCAGCCCTCTGAGGGTATAACAGAGCGATCAGCCCTCCGAGGGTGTAACAGAGCGATCAGTGATCAGCCCTCCGAGGATGTAAAAGAGCGATCAGTGATCAGCCCTCCGAGGGTATAACAGAGCGATCAGTGATCAGCCCTCCGAGGATGTAACAGAGCGATCAGTGATCAGCCCTCCGAGGATGTAACAGAGCGATCAGTGATCAGCCCTCCGAGGATGTAACAGAGTGATCAGCCCTCCGAGGGTGTAACAGAGCGATCAGTGATCAGCCCTCCGAGGATGTAACAGAGCGATCAGTGATCAGCCCTCCGAGGATGTAACAGAGCGATCAGTGATCAGCCCTCCGAGGATGTAACAGAGCGATCAGTGATCAGCCCTCCGAGGGTGTAACAGAGCGATCAGTGATCAGCCCTCCGAGGGTGTAACAGAGCGATCAGTGATCAGCCCTCCGAGGATGTAACAGAGCGATCAGTGATCAGCCCTCCGAGGATGTAACAGAGCGATCAGTGATCAGCCCTCCGAGGGTATAACAGAGCAATCAGTGATCAGCCCTCCGAGGATGTAACAGAGCGATCAGTGATCAGCCCTCCGAGGATGTAACAGAGCGATCAGTGATCAGCCCTCCGAGGGTATAACAGAGCAATCAGTGATCAGCCCTCCGAGGATGTAACAGAGCGATCAGTGATCAGCCCTCCGAGGATGTAACAGAGCGATCAGTGATCAGCCCTCCGAGGATGTAACAGAGCGATCAGTGATCAGCCCTCCGAGGATGTAACAGAGCGATCAGTGATCAGCCCTCCGAGGGTATAACAGAGCAATCAGTGATCAGCCCTCTGAGGATGTAACAGAGCAATCAGTGATCAGCCCTCCGAGGATGTAACAGAGCAATCAGTGATCAGCCCTCCGAGGATGTAACTCCTCCAATACATCTCCGAACAACTGCTCGGGCTCCTGGATATCTGATCTATAGGGGGAAGGGCAAAGACTATGGAACTGGGACTATAACGAGTGAGTGTGGGCGGAGACGTCGTGTATTACATGGACAATCATTATGGTGGAGAGTGGGCGAGGACGTCGTGTATTACATATTATGGTGGAGAGTGGGCGGAGACGTCGTGTATTACATATTATGGTGGAGAGTGGGCGGAGACGTCGTGTATTACATATTATGGTGGAGAGTGGGCGAGGACGTCGTGTATTACATATTATGGTGGAGAGTGGGCGGAGACGTCGTGTATTACATATTATGGTGGAGAGTGGGCGGAGACATTGTGTATTACATATTATGGTGGAGAGTGGGCGGAGACATTGTGTATTACATATTATGGTGGAGAGTGGGCGAGGACGTCGTGTATTACATATTATGGTGGAGAGTGGGCGGAGACGTCGTGTATTACATATTATGGTGGAGAGTGGGCGGAGACGTCGTGTATTACATAGACAATATATTGCAAAGAACAAAGTAGTCAGCGTCACTACTGCAACAGCGCTCGTATTCACAATCTTATGTCAGTATTGGCAAATCTTCCAGCTGTAACAGCCAAAAATAAATATCCCAGGGTGGTGCTCACTGTGAAAAAACCTAGACAGGCAGTGACATATGTGAAATGTAGAAAACAGGGCACTCACCCGCCACGGGATACATAAAACATTCGTTTTTATTTCATCCTCTTTAAAAAAAAGGTCAAACCTTGACCATCGGGGTACAGAAGACGGAATTGCACTTTGAAGTGCACTAAGCACGAAACGATCGTCGCTGTTTGTTTCTTTGCATCATTCCGTCTTCTGTACCCCGATGGTCAAGGTTTGACCTTTTTTTAAAGAGGATGAAATAAAAACGAATGTTTTATGTATCCCGTGGCGGGTGAGTGCCCTGTTTTCTATATTTCACATATTACATAGACAATCATTATGGTGGAGAGTGGGCGGAGACGTGGTGTATTACATATTATGGTGGAGAATGCGGGTCCGGTTTCGGGTCTGAAGCTCCTCCTTCCATAGCATGGCCAGTGCTTACATATACAGAGTTGTATTGCATATAACATTATATTAAGAAGGTTCCAGGTTTTTCTCTCGGCTTCCTTGTGTGACCTCTATGACCTTATATACTGTATGTACCTGGCAATGACTATGGTAGACACATCGGATACGGCAGCGTGTTCTCTTTCCATTATTACAGTTCTGGTTCATCTCTCACCATGTTCTCCTGTCCCCAAATCCAGGAACGCAACGGCGTGTTCAGTAGATTTGCCACTGGGTTTGGTTAAAGTGGGATGTAAATTAGACAAAGGACTCGTACGGTCTATCCCATATAGACAGTAGGTCATGTATCCTGTATACGCCCCTATGTACTGTATTCATCCCTGTATACGCCCCTGTGTACTGTATTCAGCTCTGTATACGCCCCTATGTACTGTATTCAGCCCTGTATACGCCCCTATGTACTGTATTCATCCCTGTATACTTCTTCACATACTGTCATATGGCACTTTGCCGGCTTGCATGGAGACCTTCACGTGGCCGTGTTTACACGTTAGAAGGTCTTGGAGGAGGTTGAGCCGCCATTACTCAGGATTGTACCTTGTGCCTACGGATGACGTTCAGATCCCTGGCAGTGAAGAGGTCACGTTCCATCGCTATGTCCATATGGGGCTGTGGGGGAGGCCGGTTACACGAAAAAGTGGAAATATGGAAAAGTACGGCCAAGAGCGGCGTTCTGAGTGTGAAGCACGGGCCGATGAGAGGACGCCATCATCAGGCATATATATATAGTAGGGGGTGACAGCGCTCCCCGCTATGGAGGTTACTCGTAGCCGTTTCTTTACGGAGCACAGTTGATTGAAGATGACTTTTATCTAATCTGGTGATGGTTAAAGGGATCCTCTCATTTACAATACTTACACGTAGGCGTCGCCTTAAGAAAGTCTCTTCTCCTCTTACCTTTATTATTCTGATCCGCACCGCCCTTCCTGAGGAATTTCTTCTTTTTTCCTTATACATATGAGTTTTCTTGCAGTATTGGGGAAATTCCTCAGGAACGGCGGTGCGGATCAGAATAATGAAGGGAAGAGAAGAAGAGACTTTAGGACGGGTCTATATCATTATAGAAGGCGGCCATGTTACTGTATCTGTATGAGCCGCCTGTATAGACAGGAGAAGGGCGGCCCATGCCCCAGGAATGTGGATATTATAAAGCACAGAGGTGTTCCCCTTTATCTGCCTCCCTCCCCTCTGAATGACACAATGCACCTCTGCTGACCTACCAGGGTCTCCGATGTCGTGAGGGACCACATTCTTGCTCTTCACCGGGGCCACAGAGCCGCTCATCAGATACTTCCTCCTCTCTGGATCCTCCTGAAGAACGGAAGACGCTACGAGAAGGAAGGACAAGACGTAAGGAGAAGAATCGCCCCTGTGTACAAAACGGAGGCTGACCATATATACACAACATATACATATAGATATATATACACAGGAGACGTGGAGGGGGCCGTAGGAGGGCAACAACCCAGCAGTAGGACCGCTACCTCCGCCACTGTGCAAGGAGGAACAGGAGGAGCACGGCCAGAGCCCAGCAGGCCACAAATGAGCCTGTGTCTGCACAAATGGTTAGAAACCGACTCCATGGGGATGGTCTGAGGGCCCGACGTCCACAGATGGGGGTTGTGCTCATAGTCCAACACCGTGCAGGACGCTTGGCATTGGCCACAGAACACCAGGATTGGCCACTGGCACCCTGAGCTCTTCACAGATGAGAGCAGGTTCACTCTGAGCACATGTGACCGAGTCTGGAGACACCGTGGAGAGCGATCTGCTGCCTGCAACATCCTTCAGCATGACCGGCAGTGGCTCAGTAATGGTGTGGGGCCGCACAGCCCTCCATGTGCTGGCCAGAAGTAGCCTGACTGCCATTAGGTACCGAGATGAGACCCTCAGACCCCTTGTGAGACCATATGGTGATGCTGTTGGCCCGGGGTTCCTCCTAATGCAGGACAATGCCAGACCTCATGTGGTCGGAGTGTCAGCAGGTCCTACAAGATGAAGCCATTGAAGCTCTGGACCCGTTCCTCAGACCTGAATCTGATGGAGACATCTGGGCCATCATGTCTCTCTCCATCCACAGACTGTATTGGGATATTCGCTGTACAATCCTGTTCTGGATGTAGTGAGTGGGGGACACAGCGCCGTATACAGAGCTGGCCACTAGGGCTATATATATATATAACCACAGCTCAAGAAAGCATCGCCCAAAAGCTGAATGTCCTTATCGATGCCCCAAGGAGGGGGGGGGGGCAACAAGGAGAGACCCCTATGGCACTGTTCAGCCCAGGAACAGCAAGCTCTGAAGCCAAAACGCACAAATGAGGGCCACAGGGAGGAGTCAGCCGCAACCAGGGCCACGCTGAAGTGACAGGAGAGTCCACCCTCAGAACGCGGTGGGCCGACCCAATCACCCCCCTCACATGAGGGCGCCACATCTGGTATTATGTTGTGCATCTCCTCGGGCACCCTCAGAGGGGGAGGCCTCTACCGAAGGCCGGATAGTAGCCTGGGAGGGCCGGACTAGACCAGCGGGGGGCTCCAGCGCACGGAGACATGCTTAGACGGTCTGTGAAGTCCTTATTGCATCAGGATATGGTCCACACCCCCATATTGGGGGAAGCCAGAAGGTGGAGGGAAACGTCTTCTGAGATCTGCAGTGTCTCGCTGACCACAAGGCAGAGCTCCAGCGTAGCCGAGAATATACACACGTCCTAGCCGTCACTCCGGGCCGGAGTCAGAGGTGTCTTCTGGCATGCAGAACACGGAAACCACAGAACGGAGACCAGAACGCAGGTGTGAACCCAGCGTAAGATACTCCATGGGCCTCATATTAATAGCAATTAACCCCATCATGTCCCTCACATTAACCCCCTGTGTGCCTACCATAAGAGTTACTGAGATGTGAGAGACATGGAGGTAATAATGAAGTGATGATTAGTACCCCCCATATATCTTACACATCAGTAACTCTTATGGTAGGCACACAGGGGGTTAATGTGAGGGACATGATGGGGTTAATTGCTATTAATATGAGGCACATGGAGTTACCAAAACTAAATGAATAACTCCAAATGCCTGACAGTAATAGGTATAGTAACCCCCTCCCCCCTGTACCTGCGTGTTCTTTCTTTACTGTCACTTTGCTGAAGCTTCCTCTGCTCCCTCTCACGTGTGCAAGATGCAGGATGGCAGAGATCTTCTGTATAGCGACAAGCCCCGCCTCCTGGGCTCTCCTCACCCTCTCATTGGTTGACAGAGGGCAGCCAGAGAAGTGGGGTGAGGAGGAGCGTCCAGAGCTGCAGCTCCCTGCGCTGGCTGCTCTCTATGCGCCGATGCTGCAGATACACAGTGTGCTTCACATATATACTTTCCCTATACTAATAGGGAAAGTATTCCCACCGACAGCGGGCCTCTGCAATTGCCCTGCTGACCTGCGTTTTGCTAGGCCCGGGCCCTGCCGCGGGGCCCTGCTAGGTTGCCCGGCTCGCCCGGCCCTGGATCCGCCCCTGGGAAGCGGTCCCAGAGATTCCACCTCAGCCTGAATACATCTGGCAGGGAAAGAGAGATCTGAGTACTGAGGCCGCCCAGCCTGGCCGAGGAGACCGCACAGCGGAGCGAGACTGTACTACTGCACGTGTGCGTCCTGCGCAGGGACCTGCTAGTCTTCTCTGTGCCAAGTATATATGGGCTACGAGGCAAAGACTGGATGGCAGAGAGGACCGGAGGGCTAAGGCTGGCCCGAATAACAATCCTTAGGGCTAGTTCACACGTGAACTGCCCGCGCGGGTTTTGACACAGAGAGAGACGCGGCGAGCCGCGTCTCTCTCTTGTCAAAACCCGCCCGCCGCGACCATCGCTGTCGCGGCTTAACCCTCTGCTGTCGGCTCAAATGAATGAGCCGACATAGGAGGGAGCTGCCGGGGGCGGAAGCCGCGCGGCTGAGACTGCGCGGCTTCCGCCTGAAGAAAGGACATGTCCTTTCTTTTCTCCGCTAGCAGCAGCTCGCCGCTAGCGGAGAACAGAAGCCCGCCGGTCTCCATAGACCACCATTATAAGGGGAGGTTTTGGACGCGAAATCCGCTGTCAGAAACCTCCCCTTATACTCACGTGTGAACTAGCCCTTACATAGCTGACAATACAGCGGCACAGGGAAGCCTGTCCCTTATAGCCACCACCGCATGAAGGCTGCGCCACAATCCTCAGCGACAACGTCCAGGACAGAAAACATCGGCAGACAAATACAAGGACTTATCTCCTCCTCAGAGACGTAGGCCACTTCACAAGCCGATCCCTGAGCTAATCACGTTATTATATATACTCCATATTACACTATACCATATATACACACACTATACCATATATACACACACTATACCATATATACACACACTATACCCTATATACACACTATACCATATATACACACTATACCATATATACACACACTATACCATATATACACACACTATACCATATATACACACACTATACCATATATACACACACACTATACCATATATACACACTATACCATATATACACACTATACCATATATACACACACTATACCCTATATACACACACTATACCCTATATACACACTATACCATATATACACACTATACCATATATACACACACTATACCATATATACACACTATACCATATATACACACACACTATACCATATATACACACACTATACCATATATACACACTATACCATATATACACACACACTATACCATATATACACACACTATACCCTATATACACACACTATACCCTATATACACACTATACCATATATACACACTATACCATATATACACACACTATACCATATATACACACTATACCATATATACACACACACTATACCATATATACACACACTATACCATATATACACACTATACCATATATACACACACACTATACCATATATACACACACTATACCATATATACACACACTATACCATATATACACACACTATACCATATATACACATACTATACCATATATACACACACTATACCCTATATACACACACTATACCCTATATACACACACTATACCCTATATACACACACTATACCCTATATACACACACTATACCATATATACACACACTATACCCTATATACACACTATACCATATATACACACACTATACCATATATACACACACTATACCATATATACACACACTATACCATATATACACACACTATACCATATACACACACTATACCATATATACACATACTATACCATATATACACACACTATACCCTATATACACACTATACCATATATACACACACTATACTATATACACACACTATACCATATACACACACTATACCATATATACACACACTATACCATATATACACACACTATACCATATATACACCCACTATACCATACCATATATACACACACTATACTATATATACACACTATACTATATACACACACTATACCATATATACACACACTATACCATATATACACACACTATACCATATATACACACACTATACCATATATACACACACTATACCATATATACACACACACTATACCATATATACATACACTATACCCTATATACATACACTATACCATATACACACACACACTATACCATATATACACACACACTATACCATATATACACACACACTATACCATATATACACACTATACCATATATACACACACTATACCATATATACACACTATACCATATATACACACTATACCATATATACACACTATACCATATACACACACTATACTATATATACACACACTATACTATATATACACACACTATACTATATATACACACACTATACCCTATATACACACTATACCATATATACACACACTATACCATATATACACACACTATACCCTATATACACACTATACCATATATACACACACTATACCATATATACACACACTATACCCTATATACACACTATACCATATATACACACACTATACCCTATATACACACACACACTATACTATATATACACACACTATACCCTATATACACATACTATACCCTATATACACACACTATACCCTATATACACACACTATACCCTATATACACACACTATACCATATATACACACACTATACCCTATATACACACTATACCATATATACACACACTATACCATATATACACACACTATACCCTATATACACACTATACCATATATACACACACTATACCATATATACACACACTATACCATACCATATATACACACACTATACTATATATACACACACTATACCATATATACACACTATACTATATATACACACACTATACCATATATACACACACACACTATACCATATATACACACACTATACCATATATACACACACTATACCATATATACACACACACTATACCATATATACATACACTATACCCTATATACATACACTATACCATATATACACACACTATACCATATATACACACACACTATACCATATATACACACACACTATACCATATATACACACTATACCATATATACACACACTATACCATATATACACACTATACCATATACACACACTATACCATATATACACATACTATACCATATATACACACTATACTATATATACACACACTATACTATATATACACACACTATACTATATATACACACACTATACCATATACACACACTATACCATATATACACACACTATACCATATACACACACTATACTATATATACACACACTATACTATATATACACACACTATACTATATATACACACACTATACCATATATACACACACTATACCCTATATACACACACACTATACTATATATACACACACTATACCCTATATACACATACTATACCCTATATACACACACTATACCCTATATACACACTATACCCTATATACACACACTATACCCTATATACACACACTATACCATATATACACACACTATACCCTATATACACACTATACCATATATACACACACTATACCATATATACACACACTATACCCTATATACACACTATACCATATATACACACACTATACCATATATACACACACTATACCATACCATATATACACACACTATACTATATATACACACACTATACCATATATACACACTATACTATATATACACACACTATACTATATATACACACACTATACCATATATACACACACACTATACCATATATACACACACTATACCATATATACACACACTATACCATATATACACACACTATACCATATATACACACACTATACCATATATACACACACTATACCATATATACACACACACTATACCATATATACACACACACTATACCATATATACACACACACTATACCATATATACACACACACTATACCATATATACACACTATACCATATATACACACACTATACCCTATATACACACTATACCATATATACACACTATACCATATATACACACACTATACCATATATACACACTATACCATATATACACACACACTATACCATATATACACACACTATACCATATATACACACTATACCATATATACACACACACTATACCATATATACACACACTATACCATATATACACACACTATACCCTATATACACACTATACCATATATACACACTATACCATATATACACACACTATACCCTATATACACACACTATACCCTATATACACACTATACCATATATAAACACTATACCATATATACACACACTATACCATATATACACACTATACCATATATACACACACTATACCATATATACACACTATACCATATATACACACACACTATACCATATATACACACACTATACCATATATACACACACTATACCATATATACACACACTATACCATATATACACACACTATACCATATATACACACACTATACCATATATACACATACTATACCATATATACACACACTATACCCTATATACACACACTATACCCTATATACACACACTATACCCTATATACACACACTATACCCTATATACACACACTATACCATATATACACACACTATACCCTATATACACACTATACCATATATACACACACTATACCATATATACACACACTATACCATATATACACACACTATACCATATATACACACTATACCATATATACACACACTATACCATATACACACACTATACCATATATACACATACTATACCATATATACACACACTATACCCTATATACACACTATACCATATATACACACACTATACTATATACACACACTATACCATATATACACACACTATACCATATATACACACACTATACCATATATACACACACTATACCATATATACACACCACTATAACCATATATACACACACTATACTATATATACACACTATACTATATACACACACTATACCATATATACACACACTATACCATATATACACACACTATACCATATATACACACACTATACCATATATACACACACTATACCATATATACACACACACTATACCATATATACATCACACTATACCCTATATACATACACTATACCCCTATATACATACACTATACCATATATACACACTATACACACACTATACCATATATACACACACACTATACCATATATACACACACACTATACCATATATACACACTATACCATATATACACACACTATACCATATATACACACTATACCATATATACACACTATACCATATATACACACTATACCATATACACACACTATACTATATATAGCACACACTATACTATATATACACACACTATACTATATATACACACACTATACCCTATATACACACTATAACCAATATATACACACACTATACCATATATACACACACTATACCCTATATACACACTATACCATATATACACACACTATACCATATATACACACACTATACCCTATATACACACTATACCATATATACACACACTATACCCTATATACACACACACACTATACTATATATACACACACTATACGCCTATATACACATACTATACCCTATATACACACACTATACCCTATATACACACACACTATACCCTATATACACACACTATACCATATATACACACACTATACCCTATATACACACTATACCATATATACACACACTATACCATATATACACACACTATACCCTATATACACACTATACCATATATACACACACTATACCATATATACACACACTATACCATACCATATATACACACACTATACTATATATACACACACTATACCATATATACACACTATACTATATATACACACACTATACCATATATACACACACACACTATACCATATATACACACACTATACCATATATTACACACACTATACCATATATACACACACACTATACCATATATACACACACACTATACCATATATACAACACTATACCATATATACACACACTATACCATATATACACACTATACCATATACACACACTATACCATATATACACATACTATACCATATATACACACACTATACTATATATACACACACTATACTATATATACACACACTATACTATATATACACACACTATACCATATATACACACACTATACCCTATATACACACACACTATACTATATATACACACACTACCTATACCCTATATACACACTACTATACCCTATATACACACACTATACCCTATATACACACACTATACCCTATATACACACACTATACCCTATATACACACACTATACCATATATACACACACTATACCCTATATACACACTATACCATATATACACACACTATACCATATATACACACACTATACCCTATATACACACTATAACCATATATACACACACTATACCATATATACACACACTATACCATACCATATATACACACACTATACTATATATACACACACTATACCATATATACACACTATACTATATATACACACACTATACTATATATACACACACTATACCATATATACACACACACTATA